>NC_018395.1:1911433-2146005 GCF_000208865.1 Neospora caninum Liverpool | reverse complement strand
GATTGGAGTTCTGGTGGCATTCCCTTCAGGAAGCCGTTGGGTTTTTTGCGAAGGACAGCGTCAAGACAACGCTTCTCGAAGCTGGAATGTCAGAGACCAAGGAAACAAACGAAGCGTTAGGGCATAAAGAGCCTGTTAAACTACTCTGCTGAACATTATCTCCTCTGAGTTGTGGCGGTCGAACTACCCCGCAGCATACTGGTTTCCTCGACAGCTCGATGTACTGTTTTGGCCCAGGAAAGTGCCGATTTGAGTTCCGACAAAATGGTGGCGAAACACTTTCAGTGCATCTAGGTAACATTCCGCTTGTTCACCTCTTGGATAGGGAACCCTCAGGTTGAACATCTAGGATGCACCAGAACGAGGCTCTCTGAGGCGGCCACCGTGAGATAGATGGGTTCCTGTTTGATTTATTGAGGGGCGGCGTTCAGAACTTGTTGCCAACAAACTGGTTCGTCGAAATGAATCAGCTCCAGTCGGGGTCCGCACACCTGTGCTAGTACCTGCAACGAAGCTGAGGGCATCCACCAATCTGCTTCACACGCTTCCCTAGATGGCATGCATGGTTTTCTGCTGCATGCGTCTACAAGCGTTTTCAAGATACTCGGAAGTTCATACCTACTACTGCACCGGGGCGACTTAGATACCGAACACGCGGAACAGACAGCTGAGAACTGCTGTAGAGAAGTTGGTTCAAGCGCAAGTCGATCACGACCAACCACCTGCTAAGGGCCACTGAGTTTCACCAAAGACGTAACAAAAAGTTGCAGAGGTAGCACGTGCAACAGACCAGCAGGATTCCCTCATTTACTTCCAGCGTCCATATTTTTCTCCGCGAAGCGAAGCCCGACCCGCTGCGAGAACAGCATGAACTTCCGCACACAACGCCGCACACATTGTTGCTCAGTATCATCAAGGTCCTTTGCTCGGAACTGAGTAATGCACTCGTTGAAACAACGCTCCACCACCGAGTTGTATGTATCCATGGTATCCTTTATGTGTAAATGGTTCAACTCTTTCATCACTGCCGCCTGCTCTGCAGGCGACAAGTGCTGCAGATTCTGTCCACCGCTCATTATCGATGCCGGTGTTGAGCGCCTTCGTGTTTCTCCGCACGTTTGAGACAAGCTGGATGCAGATTTCAACTGACGACGGTCGCCAGGAGAGAAAAGGGGTGGCCGAAAACAAACTGTGGAAACCAATTCTGAACAGCTACGACGGCCCGACGACGTATCGCATGAGACTGTTGCACGTGCCGTGGTAGATTCGGGCGTCTTCCGCAGATCTAGGACGCAGTTCAAGAAAGCAGACAGAAGCGATTTGCAGTCAACGAAGCGCTCCAAGTGACGCTTGTCGTGGAGCGATCACGAGACACGAGAGACAACGGTACTCCTGTAACGAACCAGAAAAAGACCAAGCGACACATCCGTGGGAACAATGAGCAGCTACCACACGGGAACTGCTTCACAGCTCCCACAAAAAAACTCTTGTGCCTGCGAACACCCCAGTGACATCGTTAAAAATGGCATAAATCAACAAAACGGAAAGAACGCGCTCCTGTCTCCCAGATTTAGGCCCCGAGTCATGCGCTCTCACTCTGTGGCTTACGCCGGTATAACACGCGTGCATGCACTCGAGGCATTCATGCAGATCTCCCCGTCACTCCGCGAATCTTTTTGGACAACAGCATGCATGGCCATCACAACAGGGCCTGAAGAGTCGACACGTCTCACCTATTCTCAGCTGAGATCCCTGGAGAGACCCAAGGATGAAAGAGTCTTTCTTTTCTCTCTCTCTCCACGTCCCAGTTGTGTGGTGTGGCGGTAGTTGAAAACCCAGAAAATCAAGGAAAACACTGCGACTCCGGTGGTGTGTTTGGCGGGCAGCGTTGCCGCCTGTGCGCAAGAAAAACGTAAAGAGGTCGAGTCAATATACTGCATGCGGCAACAAGCGACGGGATGGGCCTTTCGTGATGTGGTTTGTTTTTCTCCTTCCCCTCGCATTGTCATAGTTTTCAGGCTGGGATTTAGGGCAACTTCTCGCCAATGGACGGGCGAGATGCCCGCCGGCGCAAGACGACTCATCGCCATACAGAGATCCCTTTTCGGCCGTGAAAAACTGAGAGAACCTGTCGCGCTTCTCTTTCCGAAAACGTGCAGGTTTCTCTCGCTCAACAGCGACTAGATCTCAGACTTGCATCAAGGCGGCAGAGAGAACGGCTGTGTCCTTGGCCGCGCCGTCGTCGCCCATAAATCGCGTCTCGCAAAAACCAAGAGGCGGTCCGTGCCAATCACCATTAGCCGGCCGACCAACCGCCTGGGCGCATGTGCGTTGATCATTTCTAGGTGTTGGGGTAGCCCTCAGCGAAACCTGTGGGGTTAGGCAGCTGTGGCGGCTGGAGGCTGAGCAAGTTTCCGTCCAGTGTCTGTGCGCCGCGCCGTTTTCCGCCACACCGGTGGCCGCCTCGTTTCCTGAGCAGCATTCACGCTCTAGATTCCGCCGGCTTCTCGCGGAAATCTGGAGACTTGCGGAGCGTGGGCGACGAGAACTGGCGACGGAAAGATCAGACTCCGTAACTGCACATTCGACAGCTTTAAAACGTTGCTACGGGGCCTGATCTTTCTTCCGCACAACGGCCGGGTTGCACTTCACTGGCGATCTCCGCTACGCTGGTTCTCCAGACCAGAAATATGGGGAACTCCGCGGGGGCGTACGCGCTCCGCAACGAACATGTTTCATCAGCCGTGTCGACGAACAGAGAGATTTCTGTCGACGACAACGCAGACCGTCGTCCGGGCAGAATTCATGCATCTTCGTTAGTCTCTCCTGCCGCCGGTGGCGGAAATAATGGTTCCAACGCATCATCGCTAGACCCCATAGCCGTGCCTCGTGTCGGTGTGGAGAACGAGGGCGTCGGCGCAGTAAATTCGGCGAGTTCCGCATCCAGGGAGACTCTCTCTCCATCTGGAGGCGACGCCCAAGCGCAAGGCGTCAGTACAGCTCCATCAGGAGCACCGCCACAGGGGACTCAGATTCTAGACCCATCTGCGGAGACCTGTGCAGTGCGGGAGAAAGCTACACAGACGCTGCCGCCGATGCATCCCCCCATTCATTTCTGCGCGGAGACAAACGATCCACAAGATCCGTGCAATGCCCAGTGGCTGTTGGTGAGTTCGAACCCGGGGCTGTCCTTTCCTCGTTGATGGCTGTGCAGGTGTGAGGCGTACCGGTAAGAATAGGTAGAGTAAATACTAACATAGGAGCAGTTTTCGGGGGGCGTTCCTTGCGAGGAAGCAACCTTTTTCTCATGACGAATGGAAGTGTTCATCATCTGGGCGATCGTTTACGGACGCTGACACTATACGAGGTCTGTGAATCGACATTCGCTGATCTATTTTCTGTTCTTTGCAGTTGTGGACGTACGCAGCGTATGCGTCGCCGCGTCCAAACGCGGAAGAGCAGCGACATCTGCGTGTGTTTTTCGAAGAATTCCCAGATCAGTGCACGTTCGGCCCCGCTGCAAGGTGTTACAGCGAGGCTGTCAAGACGTTTGCCCCGAGGTAAGCCACGTAGGTCAGCTCTACGCGAGGATTGAGCGGTAAACCCTGACAAGAGAGCAAATACCCTTCGGTCACACTTTGGAGCTCCTGCCACCAAGGCACAGGAGGCTGCCTCAGTCTGCGTACACTGGAGTCTCGCCACAGAAATTGTTTTCACCCGTTCATCTACGAGGCACGTGTGTCATTCCGCCCGGAGCTTGCCACTGTGTCGACCCGTGGGCGGTCAACGCGTCGACCCGGAAAGCCTGGCAGCGCACAACACAACGTGTGCTCTTGTCTTCCTCGGTTTCTCCTTTTTTTCGGCAGGGTAGAAAGCCGACGGGACTTGCTGTTGTGGCTGTGCTTGGTGGAGAACCAGTGTCGGTTGAAGCTGGACGTGCCCGCGAGACCTTGCAGGTATGCCTTCGTTACGGGGGTAGAAAAACGTTGCCTTCGGGGGTTAAATACGCTGAACAGTACGTTGCGGATGCGTTTCGTATGCTAATGCACGCCGTTGCCTTCGGCGGTAAAAATTCTGCACAGTACGTTGCCGATGTGTTCCATATGCAAATGTACACTCGATCACGCATGCGGTAGTCCCTCACAGCTCAGCAAGATGAAACCCGCACCAGCCGACTTGAATTGTCTTGAAACCGCATGGCGATCGCAATGGCCGTAGCAGAGAGAGGAATGCTGCTCTTTTGTCAACTCATTTAAAGGGGCCCAGGCGCCCTCGAGCAACAGCGTGGTAACAGACGGTTGTCAGTCGCCGAGCACTGGGCCAGAAAGGCCGCCTCTTGCAGGAGGCAGCGTGCCGCATTAGCAAAAGCTCAAAAAGCTCGCCTGTCGAGCATTCACGGACTCTCGCCCTCAAGCGAGTAAGAGTGTAATTGTGAGGGGGGGGGGGCGGGTTTAGACCTCACCCAACACTCTGTGACGCGTCGCCGCGATTGTTTCTCTATGGTGGATCTCGGCTTCAGGTACAGCGAACTCGTGCGCCGATGGAGATATGAAGATGGTTACCTCTGAAGACTCCTGCTTGTTCACCTCCTAAGAGGCTGCGTGTTGCGGGAGTGAATGTTATTTATCAGAGTCCCATCCTCGTCGCCGCCTCTGACAAAAAACACGACGAAAACGCAAATACTGCCCGATCCGTTTTTGCTGCTTTTCCTCGCACGAGCGTTGTCAGCTCATGTCCTCTCGGACGTCATATCTTAGTGGTGAAAAAACTTTTCATCTTCTTGTGTTTCGCGGATGCTGTTAAATTCTGTTCTTCATAAAACTGACAAAAGCACGCAACACATGTCTGTGCTGTGGATGACCGCAGTGTTCGTGGATATGACCAACGGGGTAGGTTTGGGAACTGCCAGCGCCGGAGAGCACACTGTTTGACGGATTTCCAACTAGGCCGGTGATGCGTCGGTGCGTCGCGGCTGCTGATCATTGACCGAAATTGAGAATGCCAGTGTATAGAGTGAATTCAACCGTTCGGACTTGCGGGCCGTGTGGAGTGTGTTGAGACTGCAGTCGGCCTGCTTGGTCTGCTGGCCCAGTACCGTAGTGAGGGGAGAGAAACTGCCCGTCGTAGCAAAACGGTTTGTAGTACTTTGGCGTGTACTTTGCCTCGGGCGGGCGGGTGCTAACTGGGAATGCTCTGCACGATGCGCTTCCGTGATGACGTACTAAATTTTGGTCGTGCACGGATCGATAGACGAGGGATGCTCGGCGGCTACCGAGCTCTATCAGGAGTTAATGCGTCTTAGCTGCTGTCAGCCTCGAATGACCCAGGATAGGGTAACTGTGGACGTTACCCCTGATCACAAGTTTCTGCAGTTCCTCCTACATAAATGGGTAGTTGAAGGGTGCACAGAACGAGCAAACATAGAGCATATTGAATGAAATATATATGTATATGCGTACGCGCATATGTTTGGGGAGTGAACGCCGCAAGCTAAGTAGTGTTGGGCACGGCAGCAGATTATGCGTAGAATAGCTGGGGAAGTACCCAGCGAGAAGCCGTCTAAGCGCGGAGGGCGCTGGACTGCGTCCCTGTCACGGTTGTGTTGCACTTGGGCATCCTCCGTTAAAACACTTCCGCGTGTAAACGCACCTCCGCCATCGTCACCCATGTGTTGAAAGCCACCTGTATGTGTCAAACTCCTGCCGTTCCCCCCGAGAAATGTATGTGCTTTTCTGCTATCGCACCACACATTACAAAACTTGCGTCGATCGCCCCGTCAGCCAAGAAATATGCAATGGGTAAATACTTTGTCTTCTTGCGCTCTCGAAGAAAGCTGCAGTTCAGTGATGAGGCAGCCGCGCAACTGAGACTTATCTAACGCCCACACCCTGTCACAAGTCCCGCTAAAACGGGACCTTTGCCGCGGAGGCCAGCGCCAAAAGGCTGGCGATGCCTCGACAAACCCGCAACGAGGTGAAGGGGAAAACAAACTACTTTCCTCCCTTACGTTCACGGGGGTCAAGAAGTGCACTGCTGCGTCTGCTCTGTTCCTGCCGATGACCTGAGTAGCTTCAGACTTGCCCGTGCCGACAGCCGGAGCACCAAAGTTTACCAAGAAAGCATTTAGGACACAGACACCCTCTCTCTTCAAAGAGACTTCTTCTATTTTAAAGTTTTAGATACGTGACTGTGGCGGCCTGGTTCCTGCAGGGGAAGGCGCTTGCGAATTGAGTCTTCTGGAACGCGCTGCGTTCGGCCTTCCACATGTGTATGCCAGAGGCGCAGCCTTCCGCGAATTTCGACGAGCGTGGCTTGGAAGCTGCCTACATATCCCAAAGAATGCAGTTGCTTTCCGCGATTGTTTCTGCAACTCGTGTTCAGCTCTGTGTGGCGTGTGGGGGTCCGCGTGATGCCCCCCGCCGCTCGAGAACACGTGTTTCCGGCCCGAAATGTATTTTTAAAAATGGAATTCGAAAGAGGCCTTCGGTACGTCCCGTCTTACGATTCAGTTAGGCCATGGGACTAGCAAGAACTTGCAACGGCCTCAAGGCATCCCTGAGGCGATTACTCTTTAGCTCGCCCGTCACCGTACAAACATTCTCACTGAACAATACCAACGCGGAGCGCGCAGAACCATGCTTTACACGAAGCTACAGTTCACACAGGGAGAGCAAAATCGCCGTAGAATTGAAAACCGCCCCCTCGATTACCTGGCTGAACACTGGTGGGACAAAGCACGGATCGTCGGACGAGAAAGACTTCCCTCGGTTCCCCACGAAGAATGCTTCCAGTTCTCGTTCCAGTTTCCTCAGTGAGCAACCCTAGTACCGATATTCCTGCGCGAGTCCGACAGAAGACGAGTGACCTGAGAGGCCATGTGCATTGAGCAATCGCCATCTTCGTCGAATCTGTAAAAAAATGGACTCACCGGCGTGCCGCCGACCGCTCCGGCGGGTACCCTCAGGAGACTCCAGCAGACTTCATTTCGCGTTCACTTCTCAGCCTGGTTCGCGATTTCCTGCGTTGCTGACCCTGGAAAAAACCAGCTACGAGCGTCCCGCATTGTAAACCTTCCGAAGGAGTTGCGCTTTCCACGACAGGCTCGTCAGCCACCGCCCATTGAGCGGCAGAGGCGGCTGAACCCCTTCCGAAAGGGGCATGTGAGGAGACTCCCGGGGCCTCGCAACAGACGCACTGGATTTGTTCGTCCGCTCGCCAAAGGAAAATCCCTGTTTCAGTTCAGCATTACTATCTGTATCAGACGTGGATGTTCTCTTGTCAAAATCCGATTTCACGCAAGTCATCGCGCCTGAACTCGCAGGCGTGCTCCTCGCTGTCCCCCCCACTGAGGCTTTCTCTTCCTGGGTCTTCTCTTCGGCGCCTCCCTCGCAGGAATTTCCAAGGAGAAGTCGTCGCCAGTCTCGAGTTGGGACAACGTTGCAGCACGCCTCCGCGTACTCCTTATTGCTGACAGAGGCTCCTGCACAGTCCGCGTCACTCGACGCGTCCGCCGCACTCGCTGGACAAGATCTGATGGTCTTGCCGCCTTCCTCCACCAGCTGGTAGCTCACGCGGCCCACTCGCGGCCCTACCACGGGCGAAAGAGCAGAAAGATCTGAACGGTCACCGCAGACTGAGGCCGACGCCGCTCCGCCCCCCCCGCCGCGCTGCCCGACTGCTCCTGCATGCTTGCACGCCTCTGGACTGAGCGACTCCTGACCGCCCGCGCATCTGCTTGAAACGTCGTCTTGCCTGCTTCTGCCGAGCTCGGCCGCGGAACCCGACACCGACCCCCCGGCTCCTCGACTCTGAACTGAGCAATTCCCGCCGTGGGGACTCGAGGCTCGTCGCCACGAAGCCGGCAGCGGCGTGCTCGTGGCAGGCTGCGAAGCCAACGAACGAGCGATCGCCAGCAGTGGGAGTGGCGGGGAAAGGACACCTTCGTCGTCTCCAGCTTCGGTTCCAAAGGCGGCGACCTGCCGCTGGAGTCCCTGTAGACGTGACGGCGAAACGCGACACGCAGGTGAGCCGTCTGAAAGAAGTCGCGCGGCAGCAGGTGCGGGCGGCTTCGGACCTCTCGAGCACGACGCGCCCGCTCCTCCTCCCGCGCCGCTCCAGGCCTGCTGGGTGTTGCTTTGCACCGGCTGCAAACGGGCCGGATGATGCCCGCCCCGCGGTGGACAAACGCTCACTGTCGGGCTGTCGGAACTGCCTGGGGGCTGGCCAAAACGCATTGCTTTATCAGCGGTGCCGCCGCCTCCGGAGGCTGAGACGGGCCGTTCAACGGTCTCCGCTGCGCCGGAAACCCGCACTCCAGATTCCGCCTCGGACGCGCTGCCTTCACTGACCACCCCAGACCTGACCGCTTCCACGCTCTCATCTGTCCGCCGTCGCGCTCCTCTGGAAGACGAGAGTGCCACAGGGCTGCGACCGTTTCCTGACGCGTGCGCCTTCTCTGCTTCTCCCTTCCCACGACCTGCCATGTCCATTTCAGCCGCCACCGACTCACCCGACCCGCGGGGCCCATGCGCCCTCTTGCCGAAAGGAGCGGCGGCGCCCTGACTCGCCCGGGACTGCGTCACATCACTGTCCGCACGCGTCGCACTCGGCTGCGACACTCCGGCGAGTTCCGAACCTCCGCGAGGAACAGCCACTGGGGAACTCGCCTGGCCCTCTCTGCCGGGTTCTTGCGCGGGGCTCTTCCCGGCTACGCCAGCTCCGAAGCTTCCACCGCGCCCGGTGTTCCCGCGTTTGCCCGCAGTTTGTCGCCCAGGCGCCGTCGCACCCCCCGCCGCGCCTTTCAATCCAGCTTCTGCCCTCCCTAGAGACTCTTTCGCGTGCGAAGAAGCAAGGCTGTCTCTGCCTCCCTTCTCTCCCGATCCTGCGAGTCCCCCCTCACCTTTACTTCCCCCAACGTCTGCCCCCGCCGCCGCTGAGGGGGACGCGCTCCGGCTTCGACTTGCCGCCGACCCGCCTTCTTCTGCAGCTTTCTTCCGTGAATCACCAGGTGGACACGGACCCGACCGTGTGTCTTTGCCGAGAGGCGAAGGCCCGCGGCGATTGGAAGCCTCGAAAGTGGATCCCGGGACGCGACTGTCCAGACCGACTGCGCCCTCCACGGGCAGATCCCGAACGCAACTGCCTCTCTCCGCCCCCGCCGAGCCCTCCACTTCCCACGGATTCTTCTCGTGGAACGCTTGCGCCGCGACCCCGTCACCCACACGGCCGCCCACAGCGGCTAGCCCCCCCGCCTGGCCGTCCTTCTCTTGCTTCACGCTGCCTGTTCTCGGACCGTTGCCTGCGCGCTCGTGTTTTTCCCCCTTGACAAGAACGCGGCAGCCCCCCGGTCTCAGCCCCTCGGCCTCACCTCCGTGAAGGTCTGAGGCAGCGCGCAAGTGGCTCGCGTCTCCGGTCCCCGCGATACTCCCTGGTGCGCCCTTGGTGGATGTCACCAGGCTTCTCCCTGAGCCGTTGGAGCCGTGCGGCTTGCGTCGCATGTCATCCGTCGACGCCTTCTTCTCAGCTTTCGCTCCTCCGCCAGTGCTGCTGTCCACACCCGTCGGGTTTCCTGCTCGGGAGGTCGAGTCGTCCCAACTGTCTGCGCCGCTCTTCTCATCGGACACGCTGCCAGAACTGGGCCGCTGATGCGGCGGCGCGGACTTTCCAGAGCCGGAAGCCCATCCGGAGGCGGACGCCCCTGACCCGGCAGTCCCCGAGCTCGACAAACGCGCGTTGGGCGGCTTCTTCGGTCCCTCGCCGCCCTGGTGCTGCGACACTGCCGACGCGCTCGCTCCCTTCTTGTCACTTTTTGACGCAGACACCGAAACGCCTGACGCGTCGCCCCGGCGCGGGACATCCGTCGCACCTCCAGAACCTCCGCTGCCAAAGCTCGCTTGGCGCTTCCGCGGCTGGGCAGCCACGGCCAGTCGCTTGCCACGAGAGTTCGCGAGGGACCCGCCCCCTGCGGCGTCGCTCCGCGACAGACCGTCTTTGGAACGGCTGATTTTACTTCGAGGAGCTCCACCCTCGCCTTCACTGCTGTCGCTGCTCCCACTGCTGCTACTGCTGCTGCTACCGCTGCTACCGCTGCTACTGCTACTGCTGCTGTCTTCCTCGTCGTCCCTGGCCGACGCGACTGGCACCGCTGCGCGCGGCTTCTTCTTGCTCGCCTCGCCTCCGTTTCCGCGTCCGGCCCATCCCCAGTCAGACTCCCCTCTGAACCCCGAGCGAGACGGAGGCGCTGCGCTCCCACTCCCCGACACAGGGGGGTGGCTGTGGCCCTTTGACGGGGCCGCGCCGCTCGCGTGGGGCAGAGGAGACGGCTTCGTGCTCGTGGAGCTGCTTGTGGCGTCTTTGGACGCCTGACGCGGACCCGCACTTGACTCGCTCTTCCCCGCGGTCTTTGCCGCCGCCCCCCGGCAGGCGTCTGCGGCCGGGCCACCAGGCTGGTATCGACTAACAGGCTTCTCCGCCTTTCGCTGCGAGTCCGACCCGCCAGCGCCGCTGGTGGGCAGTGCGCGCGACGGACCACCGCTGCAGCCGGGGCCCGACGTCTGAAAGGCGGCGACCGGTTCACTCGCTGCTCCACCTTTGCCCACGGCGGGTCGCTTGTTGGACGCCCGCGGAGGCGACGTAGGCGGCCCCTCGTCGTCGGTTGAATCGATAACGCGGCTGTGTTTTCGTTTCGTGCCCGCGCCGCCAGACCCTCGGCTGGCACTGCCTGCACCCGAACTCTGAGACGCCGGCTGCTGAGGAGGGCCAGGAGACGCTGCCTGGCTGGTCCTCTCGACTTGCGTGTCTTGGCTGTCCGTGGAACCCTCGCTGCGGCCGGTTCCTCCAGACGCTTTGCTCGAGGCACCGCCCGAGCCGTCGCCGCGGTGAGGCCCGCCCTTCTTGGACTGTTTCTCCGAGCTGCCGCCGCTCGCGGAACTCGTCCCAGTCGCGCCGGACGACGAACTGGACGGCGTGCCGCTTTGCTTCTGACGCTCTTCGTTCGCGAGTCTGGCAAACATCTCTTCGTAGTACTTTATCTTCCGCAGCTCGCGCGCACTCAACTCGCTGTCGAAGCCGCCCAAGTCCTTCTTCGCCGATGAGGAATTCCCTCCATGGGAACTGTCGTTCCCGTGCTTGTGGCTCTGACTGCCCGAACTGTTCTTCGGATTGCCTTGGCCAGTTGAACCCTGACTCCCCGACGCGGTTTTGCTCGAGTGGCTAGTACCGTTCTTCCACGAGGGCCCGGAGCCGCCCGTGCCTTTGCTGGAAGAGCCATGTTTGCCCCCACTCGACCCCTTTGAGTTCCCCTTCTGAAGCGCCTCTCCGCTGCCGGCCTTCTTGCCAGAAGACGGGCTGCTGGGTCCCATCGCACTCCCCGCCGTGGTCGCGGAAGCGCCCGGCGATCCGCTGCTTTTGCCATCTGTCCTGACTGCGCTTCCGGACACGGCGCTGCCATCGCTTGACGTCGATGCAGACGAAGAAAGAGTGGACGATCTGGAGGAGGAAGATCCTTCTCGAGTGGCAGTCAAGTTCCGTGTAGTTCCCTGTGCAGAGGCCGCAGAGGGACGGTCGGCGCTACCCACAGGTCCGGAATCTGCCATGCCGCCAACCACGGCCGCTGGAGGACTCAGCACCGTGGCTGCCGCCTTGTGTGTCTTCCCCGATTGCTCGACAGAAGAATGAAGGGCAACAGTTGCGCGCACACCCTCGCGCCCGACCGTGTTTGGAGGGTCACACAGCTGTCCTCGGCTCCGGCCGTCAGCGAGCGCGTTTGGCCTGGAAAGGAGGCCCCCGTCGCGTGGAGAATCAAACGCACTGAAAAATGTACGCGAGTGTGACTGTTTGGCCCGTCTTTTTCAAAAGGGAAAAACCAACCAAGAGAGGCGACCCGGCTCCGACACCGCGCCGGCAATCGTGGGAGTTACCAGTGCGCTCCACGGAACCCTTCAATCGAATCTAAAACGCTCGTCCGAGTCTCTGTTCCGGCGAGAATTGCGATGAACCTGAATCACTTCATCTCTTGAGAGTCACATGCCTTGTTAGAAAGAAGCGAGAGACGGAAAAACACGAGGTGGGGGGGAAACGAGCGGGTCGCAGACGACGGCAAAACACCGTTACTGTAGAATATCGTCAAAGTCCGTTGCGCGCAAAAATTGTGGGTCCGCATTCCACATATATTTCGGCCAAACAAGCAAGAAGAAAAACAGAAGTGCGAACAGAAGTTAGTGAGGGAAAAACTAAAAGACGACGGGGCACAATCATCAATGTCCGGCGAAGGTGACATCAGCCCAGGCCCCGCTAGACAACTCGGTGTTTTCCACACCGAAAGGCGGGGAATCTGAAGGGGGAAAGACGCTACTGAAAAGAGGGGAAAATACTACAAAGATACTAAATGCAGGGCTCCTTCTTCTAACCGAGAATAGCGGTTCATGAGACGTTGTCGAGGCCGCTGAGATGTATCACAGCTCTGAAACCATCCTTGTGTTGTCACAGTCCCGAGAGCACACGTTTTCGCTCTGAATTTCTGTCACGAAGATATATGAGGAGCCGACATCAGCATCAGGTTTCCAGCTGAATTTCGATAGCAGAAGGAGGTATGCTGTCCTCGCAGATGTTGCGAGACCGCACGCGTTGCCTTCGCATTGTTTAAGGAGCGATGCAGCCCCGGGAGCATCAGATGCCAAAAAATGTGCGAAGGGGGGGGGGTGGGAGAGAGGGGAAAGAAGGGGATGTGTGATGAGTGCTGACACAGGCAAGGCCACCAACCTCTAAAGGGACGGCAACCTAGCGGTCATTCTGACCGCTGGAAGATGAAAAATCCGTTTTCCGTTTGACTTCAGAGAGGATCGCTGTTCCGGTGTAACGAGCGAAGCGATCTTGGCTCCTGCATGTTGTTTCGGTTTCTTCTTTTCCTACGCATCGTCGTCCGTGTGTGTCACGGCGTAGGTTACCCACCTCTTGTGTCACTTTAGGATTAAGCCATTTGCGGAGTTTGTGGGGACGATGACGACTTCTTTGGGGCAGCGCGTTGCAACTGCAGGGTTCGGTTCACTCGGTATTGCCCAATACCAGGGTGTATCGTCATGGTGCGATGTCCTCGTAGTAAGGAATGAAAAGTGCGCTTTTTCGATGACAGGATGGTAGAGCCATACACCGTAATGCTGCAAATCGATCCTTCACTAAGAAGGCATACACACAAAAGTTGATTTGAGCACCATCATGTTCTTCCTGCTCCGGACAATCTCTGCATCTATGCAAGCCTTGAGACGAGTAGGGAAGGGCTGAAAATATCCGGCCTGTAGGTGTGCTGGGTTAAACCACAAACAAACCAACGCCGAGATCGAGGAGAGAGGCGCCTCAGAAGAGCAGCCTCTAGGTTCGTGTGCGGCCCAACCGCCAGGTGACTTCCACCTTACCGCCCACACAATATTCCTGGGTTTATACAAACTACCTTTTTATGGGGAGTATATACTACGAGTTGGACTACTGGTTTAGATCTTGAATGTCTTTGTTTGATGAATGCTAAATCTGGAGTTTATCTCCGATTATCCACACTGCTTCGACAAAACGTGGATATAATAGTTTTCTCTCGCTGTTAATACGAGTGATAACAGTAATCCATATATTTGCATGCTACAACTGCCTCTTTCGTATTCTTGTGTATTTTAATTCACATGACTCGAGGACTGTATATCCAGTGCTCTGCCTTGGGCATTGAAACTGACGTACTTTCTATCTCTAAATTATATAACGGTCGTAAGGTACGTATGCTAGAAAATACCATTCTGGTACGTATTTATGTCATCCCTTATTAACCTAGGTTTATTAGTTGCTCTGCTCCTAAGTACGCAGTGAGCTAACTAGATACAAGGAACTCAAGGTAGTTTGTATAGACTACCATTTTCTGGGGAGTATATACTACGAGTTGGACTACTGTATAAGTTTGAGTAATTGCAAAGGT
The DNA here is from genome assembly GCF_000208865.1 of Neospora caninum Liverpool. Taxonomy (NCBI): domain Eukaryota; phylum Apicomplexa; class Conoidasida; order Eucoccidiorida; family Sarcocystidae; genus Neospora; species Neospora caninum. The sequence goes on along the minus strand of NC_018395.1, from coordinate 2,132,051 downwards.
ACATATTACTGGTATACATTTCAGTCATGCCATTGTTGGTGCTATCTTGGGATTCTTTAATCACAGTATTTATAGCTCTACAGCAAACATAAAGAACTTGGTTGTCTGAATAGCTCGCCATGAGATCTATACAGCGGCTCGATCGTCCTGCTTGGTGTGCAACTTCTGTGGCAGCGATTCCAGGCAAGTGGAACGTAGCCGTAGGGCGCTTGCGTGCTTCCGCGAACGACGCCTCTCAAATGATGTCGCTCGGACCCGTTGTGCGAGGTAACTTTGCAGTCTCACCATTGTACAGAGGATTAGCGGCCACAACACTCGACCAGTGGATCTCATAGGTGTTTAAAGGGACTACCCTTCTAATCTAACAGCTGTCGACACGGTCGGAATGCAACGTGGTATAGACACGTTCGTGGAGCTGAGGTCGAGTACGTCGTCGATGCCTCTTGTCGGCTCAAAGATGGATCAACTTTCTGTGCGTCACAGCTTTGTGGCAGCAGCAGGTGCATATGCGGAAGAGTCGGAGCAGTTGAGGCAACTTATCCATATCTCCTGTTGTTGGTCAGCAAGAAGAGGCTCACGTCTCCCTTGAGGAACATCGCCCTTTTACTGTCCGTGCGGGTCTTCCTCGATGAGCCTGAGAAGGCTGGGGGCCAAAGGCGAAAGTTTGGGTCCATAGCGGACACCACAGAGGTTGCCCAGTCAGTCATGTTGAGTCGCGTCCACCCAGCGGGAAGAAACGCAAGGACTGCGGACGGTGCTGGACTAGAGCGTTCTGTGCTGTTGCCGTATTCTCGGTGGCCATCCGTGGCGGTAAAACGGAAGCAGCGGAGCCGTTTAAAATGCCTAGTGGCATCTTTCGCTACTAAAACGGCAGCTGTCCGGATTCGTCTGAGGGTGTAGAAACGCATTAACGGAAAATTTCACACTTAATGCAAAATGCGCGTCTCGGCACCTGATCACATGCATATTATCACCAGCAAACACTGTCACCTGATGAGCACGCAATTACATACTTACCCAGCGCGAGACATTCTGTCTCCCTACTGATCCCACCACTCTAGCCTCCTGAAAGTTGGGTGACACGCAAAAGACTGTGCTCTGCCTAAATTCTCACTACTGCAGTTAAGATTTACGTGTGTGGTCCTTGCCCAGCACGGCTACGAGGGAATAAGACAACGCCCGCCACAGCTGTCGCTTTGCCGGACTGTCGGTGACACGCTGTATGGGTCACATCTGACGGGTCTCTGTACTGAAGGATGCGAACTTTGTCTCTCCCGTATTCATCCGTGCGCCAATAGTACTGCAAATTTCAGCTCTGCCGAACTTCACGCAACGGGGACGGGAACTGTCGACTCGATGCCGGCGCGCAGAACCTTCTAACGGCCACGAGTCATCTTCGAGTGTTCCAGTGTCACGAGTAAGGCGTCAGGTGCTACTCATCACTAGATTAGACAGTTCCATCAGTTAAACGCAGACAGAATTAGGAGAATTGGTTGCCGGTGGTTAGTGCGTGACAGCGTCAGGAACCTTGCTGAGTAAAAAACAGTGCGGAACCCGCAGAGACCCGTCCACACGGTCCCCTACTGGCAGGCGTGATGGAATTCTTCCCTGCTGGTTGCTGAAAGTGCCATAGATCTTCCACCGCAGCACACGTGCGTATTTAGAGGTAAATTCGTGTTACACAAAGTTCCATAAGAGAGAAAGGTGATTCGGGACTAAAACTGAAGGCAGAACTCGACCTTGACGGCAGCTCTACTGGCAAGTTGCGCGGGTCAATGTGCTCGCTCGCCACGACGCCCCGAAACAAGACGAGACCGTCACGTAACGCAAGGGGGTATTTTTTTACGTGGAACCCAGTTGCCGGCAACAAACACTGGAACTTCCATCATTGTGGTCCTCACTGCATTTTAAAATTATTCGCAGAAAGTACGACACGCGCTGATGCAATAGAAGTCACGGCCGCTTTTGCGATGGAACACCACTTCTATGAGTGCACCGCGAACCGACGGACAGCTAGCAGCGGACCGGCCGACAGAGCAAATTTCCGTTGACGCGAACGTGGCAGCAATGCTGTCTCGTGACGAAAGGCTGTTGCTGTCTGCATAGACAAACTGTTCTCGAGCATGCGCCTCTCAAGTTGCTGGCAATTCCCCGGAAAGGCGTGTCAAGAATGAGTGTGTGGTCCCTTGAAAGCTGATCCATCCGACGCTCCGTTGCTAGTAAATCGCGGTGCAGCGGCTCATGCCTTTGCGCATGGTCACCGCAGTCTGAGCTGTGTTCGCACAGACCTGAGCCCGGTGATTGCCTGTCTGAAAATAGCGTGTTTCATGTTTCCTCGGGCGCAAGCTTTTCTCACTCAAGCAGGAGCGATGGCGGATTCTCGGCTGCCTTCACCACTGTATCCGGCAACCCATCATTCCCGTGTTGGTGGGCCGTATTCGCCGACGCATCAGGGGTATGCGGCGAGCGGCCGGCCTCCCACTACGCCAGAAAGCACCGTCATTCACCGCATTTCTTCATCAACGGACCGTGTATCATCTCATTCGGCCTCTTTCCCGAGTCATGTGCTAGCTGTAACGCATCCGGGGGAAGAGAGCTTGGGGAGAGGGGCGGAGCTGGGCTACCACGCTCCTCCATCTCGTTACTCTCCAACGCGGTCTGCGTATTCCTCATCGGTCCATTACACTAGCCAAGGCACCTCAGCGGCTTACGTCGGAGGTGTAGTCCCACAGACAACACCTGCCACGCAACATGCATACTCTGCGGAAGAGTGTGGTGAAGGAGGACCACACAGTTCCTCACCTCAGGCTCGATCCTATTATTTTGAAACGTATTCGTCCGACGCACCTCAGATTCAACTGCCCCAGGCATCAGTGCCTCGGCCACGTTACCAACGGGAAGCGGTGGAGTCAGCATCTGTACGGCAATCTGTTGAATATTTAAACCCTCGTAGCGCGGAGAGCGGCTCGACGTTTGCGCGACCACAGCGACAGGCACCTGTAGACTCGTCTCCACATGCAGGGAATGCGCATACGATGTACTCGCTCAATCAATCTCATGCCACAGGCAGAGGGACGCCCCACTCTGGAGGCGGCGAATCCGAATGGAAAGGAGCACAAAATTTGAGCTCTCCTAGTTGTCGTCCTCCCGCCGGCGTTCAAACTGACCGTCGCGAAGGTGTACAAACTTCACGAGCCGAACACAGGAACGGGCATGGCAAACAGGAGCATGAAGTACTCGGGGGCCATCGACAGTCTGCTGCTCTCCTCCCCGTTTTCGTGAAAGATGGCGAGATGATCGACCATGGGAAGCGGTTTGGAGGCGAGCAGCCGGAGGTGTCTAGACAGTGTCATCAACGCGGGAGTCCGCACAACTCGTTCTGGTCCGGTAAGCGTGCCGCTGATCAAAGTGAAGTGAATTCTTGGATCCTTGGACTGGCCGTGACACCGATATCAGCCGCACGCACACACTGTGCGGCGCCTAATGTATCGGCTTCGAAACCAACTCTACCCGGCAGAAAACCACAAGAGGACGGAGGGGCCCGTTTTCTTCCTGTCCCGCGACGTGGAGGACAAAGCCTGGCAGCGCAGTCGTCTAAAGTAGTGTGGGGAGTCCGAGTGGCTGCTGTTGTTCCGGGGGACCTCACGAACATCAGTAAGAAAATCGGCCGATGCTAGCGTGTGGTGTGGCTGTCAGACGACGAGGACGAATCGACGTGCCTCTCCCGGCTCAAGCAGCCCCGGCCAACAGACCTAGAAGGTTGGCGCGACCTGGCACGACAAGTGAGGCATCCAGCAAAACTGGGAAGCGGACCGCAGCGACGTTTGTTCGGCCTTGTGAAACGTGTCCACCCTCGGCATCCGAGAACCGCTGGATTACTGGCAGGCTAGAATTACTGTATGCTATCGACGATTCTCGAGTTCCGAACTGTCCATTCAAGGCACTTTGCTCACGAAAAACAGATCCGCAAAATGAAAAACGTACCCGTCCCTCCTGGTGGGGTTCGTCCATGCAAAGGGGGACACACGACTGGGTATTGGACCCTTTCTACCTCCACTAAACACACACATCGGATACTCTCCTGTGCAGGTTTACTGGGGTGCCATGTACATGCACCCTTCTGCAGAAAAGGAATTAGGTCGCTTCTCTTCATATGTCGGTGTGCCTGTAATACTGCATAAATAGGTGGGATGCGTCTTGAAGGTCAAGAGCAGTTCCGTATACACTGGGCCCAGGAGATGAACTGCTTCCGTTGATGAGCCTTTTGTAGGTTCAGAATATTTGGTCATTTCTCTGCACGTGCGCTACCCTCGTCAGGCTGGTGTCGAGAACAAAATGCTTCGCTGTCGAATTCGAGACTGTGAAAAGCAGATTTTCACTCTCCAGCAACAGGTCGACAGAGAAGTAAGTCGATGAGTCCTGAGACGGTGGACAGGCCGAGAGCGGGAAGTTTGTGGGGAGCAAGCCAGAGGTTAGACCCGCAGACGATGGTAAGTTTGTGCGTCCCCACATGAGGCGGCATGTCGCGTTCTCTGCTGGATGGCACAGCAACCTTCGTTTTTGCCTGGCACAAAGATGCGAAGCCACACAGGCTAGCGTCAACCGTAACTCTGCGGGTGTATCTCGATCGCTTCGTTCTCCGTTCCCTGCAGACAGCCCGCGCGGCGGCGCAGGCCAAAAATCAACTGACGATGGAAGCTGATCTCCGAACAGCGAGGGACGAGTTGCTTCGGCTACGGTGGGTGAAAGGCTTGAAACAGCGTTTTGCGCGATCCTCAACCACTTCATCACTCATCGTGGGGTCCAATCAGATGCGCTCTGAACGCGGCCGGATCGGTCGCATTTGCGAACTCGTTCCTTCTTGCACATGCAGTGTGCCGCAGCTCGAGGATGGCTAGTGAGAGCCCCGACCAGAGACAGCCAAAGGCGCGACGTTACCGACGGAGCGGAGGCTTTGCCGTCTCATGGTTGACACCGGTTCGCTGTCGCGAAGGGCTTTCTGTTTCGATACCTGCCAAAGTTGGGGAGTTTGGGCATGAAAACGCTATCGGTAGGCCTCTTTTGACCGTGTTTATCAGGCACACCATTAGGATGAACCAAAGAGGAGCGGAGTTGACTCGTGGAGCAGTGATTGGCGGAGGCGCTGGAGACTGCAGCCGCGAGGTGTTTTTGTTGCGAGAGGCGCTGGCCGAAGCCGCAGTAAGTTTGCCTCCTGGTTCCTTGTGCAATGCCGAGTTCTTCTTTCCCAGGGGCGAATGCAAAAATGCACCAGTGGGAAGTGGCTGTGGGAGCCTTTGACGCCGCAGCGTGGGAGGCTCGGTAGGAGCTGTGTCAGCTGTCTCGCCACCGTTACATAAGAGTTGCTCCTCGGTTGACTGACGACCTTCAGTTCGTGGTCCTTGGGTGCTCTCTTCAGCTGTTGAAGCCGTCTCGTATGTGTCAATGCCTGACATCTGGAGCTTGCGGAGCGTGGGTCAGTTGGCTTGTCGTTAACTCCACACCTGATCAGAGAAGCAGGAAAGTCGTGGGAAGGACAGAGGACACTGGGTCCTCGAAGCTTTTGCATCAAAACCTACACTGCTCGGATTTGTATGTCCACGCTGCTTCGGATACCACCATGAAAAGCTCGACTTGTGTGATTTTCCCGGTGGCTTCCCCACTTGGCATTACGTCGTTGAGGACGTGCTATCGATATGCCGCCCCTTGCGGAACGCCGTTGAGGCGAAAGGTACCGCATGAAGAAGTTGCCTCTGAATGACGTGCACATGTGTCGTGTTCAGGAGTATCATATGCAACTACTGCAACAAAACGACAGTCTCCGCGTTCAAGTGGAATGGCTCCGCCGTAGCGACGCGCCGGAGGCCTCGACGCGTAGCAAGGTGAGTTACATGTGTTTTTGTCATGTTTGAGGCCTTGGTGCCCGAGCGGCACAGTGCCGTCACGCAGGCAGACGTTCTGAGAAGAGGGTCGGGTAGAATGGCAGCGGGAGAGGTTCGCGTCGGAATCGCGCGGTTGTCGTGGGTACGCACCACCTCAACGGGAGAGTGGCAACAAAAACGGCTGTACCCGTGTGTCGCCTGTGTTTCTGTTAGGACGCCGACAAAACGCGCTTGGACGCGCACCTGGGAGACCACGAACGCCGTGAGCTGGAGCAGTTACGAGATCTTTTTTACCGGCTTCAGAGTGCTGCGGAAGACAACGCAGGACATCTCGATGCAGTTAAAGTAAGCACGTAACCCTACGGGGGTCGGCTTCAGTTCTGGTTTCTACGACGGCCATCCCGAAGGCGCATACCGCGGAAAACTGACTCATCTTCTGGATTAGGACTGACACGACTTGTCTACTGGCGCATGCGTGGTTCGATACACACGTGCCGATGTGTTGAAGCACAGCTTCTGTAGCGAGGGGATCTTTCCACGCTGTAAATGTCACACTTTAATGATTTTAATGACTTCGCGGCAGTGTTGTCTCGAGAGAGATGGGTGCAAAGAGAGAAGAAAACTGCGCAGTTGACTGGCTGCCAGCAAGTATTTCTGCACCAAAAAAAGAGGCTGGTTGCCTTTGCTGAAACACGGCGGTGTCCAGGCTTTCGCACGCAGGGCTTCCTGGCTACCCGTTGCAGGCGCCAGTGTGTCTGCTCTCGACCATTTCTCCGCCACCGAATGAAGCAATTCTAAAGCGACGAGGCTCCCCTCGTGTGTGTCCTTGCGTTTAGCTCGGGGCTTGGGCTGGCGAGGAGGACGGTGGCCGCGCAGGCGATCGATCTCGTATTCATCCGTCGGCAGGTCGGCGACGAGCAGGGAGTGTCTCGGATAATGCGTGTGGCCACAGTGCAGGCGTCGACTCGAGCAGTCGCGTCTTTATGGAACGGTCCACAAGCGGGGACACGGCCCCGCTGGGAGCCGTCTTGCTGTCAAAACGCGGGGTCTCCGAGGAAAACTGCAGTTCGTTACCCTCCGGATCGCCCACTGGTTTCTTCAAGGACACGGACGTTTCACCTGCAAAGTCCGGGCCGGACCGCGTGCCACGCGAGTCCGTCAAACGGGAGGATGCCCAGGAACCCATCAAACGACTGGACCAGAGAATCCGAGAGTACCAGAGCAAGGCGCCAGGAGCAACAGCCGCAACCGGGGAGCCTTCGCCTCGGCTTTGCGCAAGTCGCGATCGATGTGTCTCAGACAAGTAACGCTGCGATGCTGTAGTCCCCGAGCGGCGCATACAGAGAGTGATCGTGTGACTTGAAGAGGGCGGGGCGCGCCTGGGATGCCAGTTGGAAGTTCTCTTCCGTTTGTAAGAGCACAAGCTGCGTAAAATAGGAATAAGGGTTTTCGCCGAATCGTACACAGGTCAAAAAAGATCTTCGGCGCAGAAAAAGCGCGACGCACGGCAGATCGTGTCGCTCTGTGTCACAGGCTGTGCTTGCCGCTGAGTGGTGCTTTGCACGCTGGCCGGCCGACTTTTTTGCCGTCAGAGACTGAGTTCCGCACTTTATTTTTCCTCTTGTAAGGCATGCCGCCTTAAAAAACATCTCGCGACATTCTTGAACCTAGATGGCCTCGCAGAGGTGCGATCAACTGTGAAAGAGAGGGCCATGTTTGTTTCTAGGGGCACGACAAGCGCATGTCGTGAGCAGGAGAAGGTCGCATTCGCAACTGAGGGGGAAAGTGACTGAGAGAGAGAGAAAAGGTAGTCAAAATTTGGACGCGGGGGCTCTCAAACGTGAGTCAGTCTCACTCTCGGGTCGGAAAACAACAACGGATGAGGCAGAATCGTGCCTTACCCATTTTATGGTTTTGTGGAGGACCTCTGTTCCGCCGACAAACGCCTGGGCTATAGCGCCTTTCTTCAGTGAAAGCTGACTACGAACATGAAAAAGAGCGCACTCCCACATGCTGTCTCTTGATTCGAAAAACGCTTCTGGACGCCTCACGATCAGGACTTCCTGAAATGCACGGTGTACAGAATCTGTTAGCGATGCTACCTCTCGTATACAGCTCCCGATTGCAAACACCTCTGACATGGATGTGGAGGCGCACGTCTGCACGAAACAAATGCACGTGTTGACCCCACAAAATCAAGAGCTAGACCCACAAAAAAGTTCACGCACTGAACCTGTCCAGTTGCAGAAATGTCCGCCCTCTAACCGTGATATGAACACTGCGCGGACATGCTCAGAGAACTCCCTAACCCACACACAGAGACACCGATGCCTGCCCTGCACGCAAGGAATGCAAAGCGGTGCGGTCAGTTTTCATGCACGCGTCACAGGCTGGACTCCAGGAAAAGATCCGTTAGGTCGCCCCGCGAGATGTGAGCTTCGCGTATTCCAGAAACTCGCGCAGGGTTATCTTTTGCGCCTCACTGTGGCAACGGTCGGTGACACGTCAGAACACTGCGCGGCCCCAGCAGTGTTCTCACGTGTCACCGGCGTCTTTTTTCCGCATTCCTAGTGGCATCGTCTCGGCGTGTCAGAAAATGCTGCGATCGAGGAGAGGCATTCCCACGGGCCAAAGAACCTTGAAAAGTCTCCGTATATACGTGTAGGCACGAAAAGATACGGAACAGCTCGCATCTCGAGCTGTTTTGCGAACTGACGACTGGAAACGGAACCTCCGCGAGGATACATAAAATTACCAACAACAGTCTGTATGTTCGGAACGAACTTCCATTTCCTCTCGGTCAGTGTTACGCTCTCCGCGTCCCTGCCCGTTATCACTTGTTCCCAATACTCCACATGTGCATACATATGTGCAGCTCGCCCATGGATGGGCCTGCGTTGTCAGAGTTTGCTGTCAAAGGTTCCGAATCCGCCTCCGGAACCTGGGATCCAGTTTCGTCCTTTGAGTCACATGATGGAGCTATTTCCTGGTTAGAAGACTCTCTCGATGGTACACCTTTCCTCAGTGAATAGGGTCCGGTAGGGATATTTCTCCGCCGAGCTAGCGGTCCTCCGCGGGAGGGCCCCACCCGACGGGCACTTGCCCGTGCGCATGTCCCTTGGCTATTCTGGCGCCTTCGCTGAGGACCAAAGGGACACTGTTCGGTTTCGTCAATTGTAGCGGCAAGAGCTGAAAGAAGCGGGTTGCGACGGAACGCCTCAGGAGACGGCACAGAGGTCATGAACAAAGGGTGCTCTGCCCAGTTGTCAACTGGGTTTGAGGGACGCGTATCTTTGGCCCGACACTCGCCGATGCTGGTGTCCTGGACTCCCTCCCCAGGCTTACGCCTGTCCATGACTTACCACGGCAGAAGCGTCGGATCCTTCGCGCCGGGAAATCTGTGCAGCCCGAGCCAAATCTGTCGCGAAAGGAAGCAGATTTGAAGCGGGCCCGACGAATGGCTCCGAAGGCAACGCGAGGGCAGGAAGGCAGACAGCAAAGACGCCGCAGCTACCGAGATTGTGGACAGAGCCCCTCAGAAAGATGTTCGAAAAGACACTTTCCGTGGCGTTTTGATCGTGCAGCCACAACGCATGATAGCCCCAGTTTGTTCCACTATATGCACAATCACAGTGCCGCTCCGTTCTGAGACAAACGGTTGACAAAAGTCACCCACGAACCTAGCACCGCAGCATTTGAGGCAGTACGGGAGCAGCACGAAGGTGAAAGTCTTCGGCAAATGATACGAAATAGTGGCGAGAGTATATTTAATGAGATGTCGCTCTCTAGGTCAAGGCCGTCGAGCGTGCATGCGACCAGCGAGGCCGTTACAGTCACGCAAAGTTGCGGTTCCCTGATTTTTATTGTTTCGAGCATGCCAAGTACACGACGCACGGCTCTCAGCCTAACGGGGAGAACTAACAAAATCCGAAAACCAGCGTGGCCTGACTGACACATGGTCCGCCGTTGTCACCAAGACGTGAATCCATGTGCAACGAAAGAGCAAGGTGTCCGCTTCATGTGATGGTAGAAAAGCTTCCCAAGCTGCTGTCGTGTGTTCCGAAGATGACCACGCGTGAGCAAGCATCAACGAAGCTTGTAGATTCTCAGCGGCCACGTTCCTTGGCTGGCATGGTGTGTGTGTTACAAGGCCAATTACCATTGTGGCAGGCAGTGCGTCCACCACACTAGTGTGACAGGACACAAAGTTGCACTGATTTGAGCAGACAACCGGTAGATGTTCCTGTCCAGAACCTCAACAGAGCACGAGACCAAGAAAAGTGTCTTACCGGCTTGGCTGGTCGGCATCTCCTTCTACCTGATGGCAATCCAAAAATCGGGCTGGTCGAAGACTATGTTGGTTTCTGAGTCACGTGATACCATGTTCTTCGCGAGTGCACAGGCGGACAGGGGGTAGCACCGGCGGGGGGGTTCACCTGCACGTGTCACAACCCTGTGAAGGGTTCATGAGAGCTGAGCGCAGGATGATAAGGTCAGCAAGGCTGTCCCCTGTTCGATTTTTTTTCCAAGGGAACAAAAGGCGTATTGTCTTTGGTCTTTCAGTGTGGCATGCGAGGTGGTATAGTCGTATCGGGAACCCGTCGGTTTGGAAGAGCTGTTCTCGTAGTCAGTGGCGAACCACCTCCGAGAACCTCCCGTGTCCTGGAAAGCCTTAACTCTTCATTTGTAGAGTCGCAACCCTTTCCGCACGTTCCCCAGTTGTGAAGGTAACGAAATCATTAGGGTCACCCATATTCAGCACTGAAGGAGTGGATAACCTGTACTCTACCCCTGGATTTTAGTTCCATCCTTGAATGTTGCGTCTACCGCTGCTGGCAATCTCAGTTGGTTCATTAGCTATTCGTTTCACATGATAAGTTGCTTCTCCAACTCAAAACTGCTGCGCAATTTGACAAGACATCTACAGATCAAGATGCTGACAGAGATCGAAGCAAAGCGAAACATACAGGACCATCTTCGCCATCTCCTGCAGTGGATGCGTGTGCGCGCCCATAACACGACAGCGCCGTTTTCTTTAGGCACTTTCTGGCAAAGGACTTTTGGGAGACAAGCAGAAGTCGGACAGGCTGTATTCATCTACGGTTTGGAAAGCCGCCGGTCGTGGCCGCAAGGATGGAGGTATGGTACGAATCAGTGTGATTACGCCCGACAGCGTATCTTGATTTGTTCATATTAGAGCGGTCGAGGTGCTGACTGCATGCATAGAGCTGTTAAAGAGTCATTATGGGCACGATGTATGCCCATTGTGGGCAATAACGAAAGCAGTGAGGATCTCCTAGGAAATATCTCGTACGGCCCCCGTAACCTGTATATGTGCCTTCGTTTCGGTAGGTAACACTGGCTGCTCGTAACTGGTAGTGACATGAAGGCGCTGTTGATTTTTTTTTGTCCAGCTTAAAGCTAAAGCAAGAAACCTTTCGGATTCTCTCTTCTACACCATACTCGCTGCCTCTTGGCGAGATTTCCACATCTTCGCCGTCGTCGCTTCCGGCATGCTCCGGTGCTGGGCAGTTGTTGTCCTTCGACCGGTTCTGCTACGGACTTCTCAACTTTGTCCCGTACAACGAACCGGCTTTTCGCCATCCCGCCCAAACAAGCAGAGTAGCCTGCGAGCTTGTCGCTAACGACCTAGCCCTATCCATCGTAAACAGAGAGGAAGAACTTCGCTGTATTGTAGATTTTCTCGCAACCGGGTTTGTCTCCCTAGAGGAACTACAGATCCTTACCTCTGATGCATATGGGCTAGACGATCTGCATCGAGCCGCCGATAAAATCTTGTCTCTCCTCCAAGTAAGAGATAAACGCGAGTTCATCCCTTCTGAGCTCTCTGCTGCAACCTCCTAAATTCTCACCCTGCAGCTACTCCTCTACCGAGATGTTTGACGCTAGCAAATGCACAAGGTGCTTCTGAAGTAGATCTAAATGCTAGAGTGATACCTGTAATTATTTTGAGTACAAAGGGAGACTCAAATACTGACCCCTCCACTGACTACATTTCGAGTCACAAATTGTTGATGAATCAACATTCGGGTATTTACAGCTCCAATCTCAGATAGTAAACCTAGATTAGTAAGGGATGACATAAATCCTAACAAACTGCCGGTAAGCTAGACTCCGTTTACGCATTATAAATGGGCGTCCTAGGTTTTTATATAGACTACCTTTTTCTCGGGAGTTGCTGCCAATTGACTGTTGTTCCCAGCTCAGTTTCTTGGTGGCTGTGGTGCTGTTCTCAGCGAACCGTTTCAACAAGAATTAGCTTCGACGTTCCCTACAAACTCGATGTACTCGTACACGCATGCCATCTGTGGCAAGAAAACCAGCTGTACTCTCTGCAACAGCACCTGGATCATGTAGATACTCATCTTAACTGTCTCATTTCTACTAGAAGACCTGCACGGCGAACTGTCGACAGAGAACCGCGGCAGCTTCCCACCACCTTACAGCTGCAACCCGATTGCTCCACGCGTTATGACGCCTCGTCTGGGGACCGCGAAGCCTTGGCCGGTGACGACATCTGGCCTTGCCATATGCCCTCCGTCAATAGTCGCACGCGCCTGACGAGAGACCAGTCTGCCCCAGACTCGCACCCCACCAAGCATTATACTGTGTTCCAGGGCGAAATTCGGAGCTCCTCGTTGCCGGCCCTTCCTCTGCATAGGCGAGCCACGCAGAATGCCGCACCAGGAAACCGACATCTGGTTCCGGTGTCGTCCCCGGTTGTTGGAACGTCAGAGGACTCCAGTTCGGCGAAGTCGCCTAAAGTGTTGGTTGCACGCCGGTGGTCGGCCTCTCATCACGACTGCCGTGTGTGCGACGTGGAAAGATTCCGGAAAGAGATCCGGCAGAATCGTGTGAAGAATGCAAATGCTGACCTGTGCACCAAGTGTAGCGCTTGTAACAGGTGTTCGAGCAGTTTCCCACATGGCTGCCTTACTGCCAGTAGATCAGAAAGTGATTTAATCTTGAACAGTGACACGCATCGGACGGTACCTCGAAAGTCGGCTTCTCCATCAGTCAGTCAACCGCGCTCTGCGGAGTCTGCATCGCTGCATCAATCCACCAAGGCGTCCTCCAGATGCCGGCCGTATTCAGGTGGAAAGACCCATGTTGTTCTTCGACTGAAACCAGAAAAGATGACAGAGTGTTCGTCGCAGAGCCATTGCGAGTCAATTCGTGCTGAGTCGGTTAGGAAGAGAGACGCTTATGCGAAATGTTTCAGTAGAGCTGCTAGCGAGCTCTCACATGACGCAGGCTTTACTGTTTCGTCGTCGTCTGCCAATTTGTGCCCGGCGATACTGGTAGACAACCCAAAGATCGCCATGATGCCCAACACTCCTACTGGCGCTGGCCGCTTTACTGACGCAAGAGGAAGATGTTCTCGTGGGGAGCTGGTGTTGTGCTCTCCGATGGAAGCGTCGATTGTTGACAGAGGCCGTAGCCTGCCCACGCGGAAAAATGTTTCGCCTCGAGTCCCACGCGTTTGCCGGGGGATCCCAACGACGGGACGTTCTGGTAACTCGAACTGCCTGGCGAATTTCTCATTGCATCATCCGGTTTCCGACTTCAACGGAGCGCCTGCTACCCCTAGTCCAGTATACAAGATTGGTGGTGTGTCAAATTCAACACATCAGGATTCCAGCGAAAGAAAAACACCGGCTCGACAGTCGTCCCCCGGGCGGTTTGCACAATCGGACCACTCGTTATTACATGCGACGGGGTGGAAGGTACAAACCGACAAAACGGCTTCCACAGTCGACTCAATAAGCTGGTATTCTTTCAGCCGGGATGACACAGAGTCTCTACTAGGACATTCCTTCTGCGATCAGCTGGCAGGTGCAAGGAGTGGACGGCTTTCTTGGACAGGCCCGCTCCCAGTTGCCCTCACTCCCGAACAGCACGGGAGTCCGGAGAATCCAGAATGTCAATTGTCCGATATCGGAGCGATCTCTTTCGGCGCATGTGTGAAGCGTTAGGTAAGAATGAGCTAATTGCTCGAACCAGGGATTTCACATGCCTGCCGCAGACAACGGCGAAATAAGGCCGAGATTCCCGCAGCTTCAGATGCGTGCCACGGAGGCACAGAAAAGTAGGGATGCAGCGGGCGTCAGCGTCTTCAGGACCCGAGGGAGAACGCAGACAACCTCCGCATGTGCCACCGGCGCCGAGCGAGGCGTGACAGTGCATCTCTGGTAAAATCAGGACAGCCAGGCCCTGTCAGCTGCATATCTCCTGACGCGGTTGTATAGTGGACCACTTCGTTGAAAGAGAGCAGGTGCAATTTGGCGCGCGAAAACATGTATGCCACAGAGCGTAACGTAACCTCTGATAAACTGGCATCCGACGCAGCTCCCAGGATTTCTGCGTGACTGTAAGTGACCGTCTCTTGTACAGTGCGAACACCGCCACCATTGACAAGTACATCTCATGTGACAACAACGCTGCGTCTCTATCTTCGAAGGCGACGTTGCCGAACTCTCCAGCCTACGACAATACACACTGAACCTTTTGTGTGGGCTTTCGAAGAAGTAGCCACATGAGAGGCGTAGAGCACCGACTGTAGAATCCGAGTGAAACGGGAACCATATATCCCTGCGTCTGTATTTTTCGAGTGAGTGGTCGTTAGAGGCGACCTGAATCCTGCCTGTGACGCACAGGGGGGTTATCATGATCAGCGTCGGCCTGTCACAATGGTTATTGTTTAGTGCACGCCAAATGCTGCGAGCGCAGTCTTGTATGAAGCTGACCTCGACGCCTACAGGCTCAAAGAGAACTTCCGCAACTCGAATGACGAAGTCAAGCTGTGTTACTTGATGGCAGAAAGACATATATTCGGAAAACTGGCCTTTCCACACCAGGTGAAAGGCAAACTGCCGCTCACAAGAGCGCTCGTGACCACCGGCGAACAGGCATTGACCGCGATGTCAAGTGTTGACTCCTGTCGTTTTCCCCAGACACGAGGAACCGTTCTTCAAAAGAATATACACTGCGCCACAGACTGATGACCTCAAAATTTAGGCTGTCACGTCTCCTCTTCCTCGTTGAATGCTTCTCGCATGAGCTTAACGCGTTGGAATTCACAATAGTGTTCTTTCCGCTTCTCTTCAAACTCGTGGCGCCGTTTTTCTTCAAGTTCTTCCTCGTTTAACGCCTGCCCTTCTTCGTTCACCTCTAAATGTTCGAGGCACGCCTGAAGGGTTGCAGCGGAAACAGCTTCGCTTGGCTGCGGACAGAAGGGAGAACGCACAACCAGGGGAAGGTGGACTGCGCACTCATTTTCCATTAAAGACCAGATGACACAGGACTTCTGCCGGAATCACTTAGCCCCTTCAACACGCAAAACCAGCGAATCATGTTCCTTGCCTCCTCTCGCGAATGGGTGTGAGGTGTAGATGTGCTGTTACCGGTAGCGAATCTTGTTCATCATCGCATTCGACTTCCTGCAAGAAAATGGTAGCACGCATGGAAAAAACGGAACTGCCAGATAAGCGGCGCCTATTGAGCAGGTTTTCGAGTTTACGCACGGAGGGAATGGCGCATCCCAGAAAACTGAAAGCCACTACGCTCTCATTCGTCCCGGACACTCTGCCGTCACGAATATTCTGCCAAGGACTGGGCGCGTTTCTACGCAGCGTCGTACCTGGTCCTTTTGTAACGTCACCCAACCTAATACGTACGCTGCTCCTGCATAGTATCTACTCCCTCACAGATGAAGGTGCTATTGGGAATGGAGCTTTCTGAACGCGGTATCCCCGTAGCTGCCCGCCCCCGTTCAAGTTTCCCCAGAAGAGTCCTACCGATCCTCGCCGGTGATACGGGGTAGGCGGCTCATCGATTTTCATGCGGGTCCCACGCTCCAAATCGTGTTCGGCAATTGCCTCCTCATCCCACGTCAGGTGCTTTCTGAGAAACACAGACAAGGACATTCCAGCTGCTGGCTCACTCCATTGCTGGCGGATGCCCGTGCAAATCAGCCAGGGCTTTCGTGCCGCCTTCGGTGATTTGCGGCCATTTCGTTAGCATGCCAGGACGCTCAACAGTACAAATTCTAAGCCCCGTTTTCAAGGCAGCATTGCTGGAATTACTCCAGAGCATCAGTGCGCGAGCTCATCGGCTCTGGTTGACTCACTGCTCTTCTGTAGATCCAGGTGTGCGTCTCCGTATCGCACTATGGTTCGGCTGTGCACCGGAACCATTTGGTTGGGCCTTCCCTGCCACTTCCATTCTCTCTGTTTCTCCTGCAGATCTGGCAGTTTTCAACTGTAGAGAAAGACTCTGCGGGACCTGTTCACGAGGAATTGAGGGCGGGAGCTTGCAGCCCTGCAGGCTTTCCTGCCTGCGTGGCTCCTACCGTTGGTCGGCCGTGCTGGATCGGCAACCCAAGACAGAAGCGTTTCACACTTGAGGCAAATTATGCAACCGCACGGAACCATTCCGAGCAATCAACTTGCTGGCGAAAACTGTGTACACGGTCTTGCTGAATGGGCGGCGCAAAGGCAGATGAAAAGGTCATCTGCCTTTGCGGTCAGCTACGACACTGCGGACCCAGCGCATGCAGGCGGTGAACAGTCCCTGGCACCGACGCCGTGCATGCAACGCCATGAGCAAAATGAGGTAAGATTCACTTTCCTTGAATGGGCACACGGATTCTTGTTGTGCGTTGCGTAAACATCCGGTCGTTGGTCCTCGTCTTTCCCACTCCTCCAGATGGACGCTGCCGTACTTACCTGTTCGTTTGGAGGGGGTGGTGAGAAATCAAGTTTTTGAAAATGGATCCCTGAGGAGAAACTGTTACAGGCAGCCACAACGGCACCAACAAGCAGGGCGCACCGCAACGTCCGCCTCTCGCTGCATAGTCAATCGTCGGTGACACACGACTCCGTCTTCTGCTTCATGCGCAACTCGATAAACATGGACGCTGTGGCCAATCAGACGCGCCCGAAACACAAGTTTTTGTGCGGATCCGCCTTCATGTGCTCTGTGGAACGTGTGTTGCAGCGAGTCGGCCATTATCAAGCTGCCTGGCCACCGGCATAATTCATGTTCACCAGGCCCCTTGGTTTTATTTGGTCGTGCATTGGGCAATACAAATTCTGAGGACGCGGTGTTTGGAGTCTCGGTGCAGCAATGGAGCGGGGAATAGGCGTTCTATCTGTGGGGACTCAACAGAATGGCAAGCTAGCTGCCAGGAATGATCCACCGGAGTCTCGTGCAGGGCCACATGAGGGCGACAGGGAAGTTGTCGACGTGTCGCACAACTGCAATGGCTCTCAGAGATTTCCGGACAAAGGTGAGCAAAGTTAGCGACTGCTGTCAAGAGAAGTTGTTCAGAGCCACAAGGAATGCATCATGCAGTTTACATGTGACGCAGGTTGCTTCCACAGCGTGTTTACAGAGAACGGCGTGCCCAGTGTCTGCGCGTGGCATCTTTCAGGAAATGTCACCGCTTGTGAAGAAGTTTGTCAACAGTCCTGCCTTGATAGCATTCGGGGCTCCAAAGCCCAAGGTAGTGACAGCTGCTCCCGCAGCGTTATTGGGCCGGAGATGCCGCGGAAGCGAAACGCCGCCGCCGAGGCGGCTCTGGATCATTTTCCATCAGCTCAAATGGCGGAACATGAGGAACGCACGAGCACTCGGCGGGTTGAGAGTGGCAAACAGAAGATGGTTCCCCGATTTCGACTGGACAGAAAGAATGCGGGAAGCCACATAACGTCGGAGACCAAGATACAACGATCCGAAGGTGTTTCAGATCGCTGTGCGAGCGCGTGCTTCGCCGGAACCGAAAGTTCTTCAGTGACCGTAGAAGTTTGTGAAGATGCTATAGAATATCAGAGCAGGAAGCGGTTAAAGGCTGCGCGGTATTCTTGCAACAATAATAGAATGCATCCACGTAACAGGCACAGCAATGGTACTGTTGACTACGGAGCGCTCGGAGAGAAGTACCATGATCTGAAGAAGTACCTTGCCCCAAAAAAGCATGGCGGCTTTTCTCTTGATATGACGAGTACCATGGCTCTATATGAGCTCGCCAAAGCCCTGATGATGGAGTTTTACGGGCTGAAGTTTGAACTACCTTTAAGCCACGAACATTTCCTTGTACCGTGTATTCCTTCGCGAGCGAATTATATACACCACATGGCCGATCTCTTGGTCGATGTTGAACAAGAGGGCGCACTGCACTTGGCTCTTCACGGGCGCGATGGTGATTCCCCGGCAGTCCGGCGTGCGGCACAAGAAGCACAGCCGCTCCGTGGTAAACATATCAAGGTCTTGGATATTGGTGTTGGGGCAAACTGCGTGTATCCTCTACTGGGTTGCGCCGAGTATGGATGGACGTTTGTAGGCTCCGATATCAGTAAGCGTTCTCTGGAGTTAGCGCGTGAAAACGTCAATCTCAATGGCCTTGGCTCGTGCGTGCATTTGCGACACCAGCAAGATCCAGTTAAGTTTTTCTCTGGTGTAGTCGAGAACGGAGAGATGTTTGCACTCTCTATGTGCAATCCACCTTTCCATGAATCTACGGACCAGGTTAATGTTTGCCCATTTCGGGTTCTTGAGGCCCAGAACCACGAGATAGTGTGCGAAGGCGGCGAGCTCAACTTCATCATGAGTATGATACGTGAGAGCCGAGAATTCTGCTCTCAGTTCATGTGGTTCACCTCATTGGTGGCAAGGGCATCTACTGTGAAAACAGTAAAAAGATTTCTTTGGGAAGAGTTACGCGCGTTCGCTGACAGCCCGGACCAGGTGGAGCATATGCATACGTTGTGGAAGAGTGCAATCACCGGACAGAAAGGGCGGGCTTCATCCGAGGAAGGGACACAGCAATCTGTAACACCAACTGACGCCCCTCCTAGTGTGGCAGAATTTCGCTGTAAAGAACTTCGTCAAGGGAAGCAAACTAGGTGGGTAATATGCTGGACATTTTGGACAAGGGAACAGCGAAAACAAGTGAGGGAATATTTTGAAGGAATCAGGGAAGTCTCTGACTGTGCAGCCGTGGATTACATCGGATCTCCCCCAGTTATCTGACTGTCAAACGATGTGTCTACATCGGCTGTGCTCGTGAAGAAATGTCGGGACTCCACCAAGACGAAACTGGTGGTATGTTTATGAAGGATGGCGGCAGATAGTGAACTGACGCAACAATTGCCAAAATAATTCGAGGCAAATCACACAAGAATCCTGTTTAGAGTGCATTGTTACCCAATGGTACCGTGTGCCGAAACCACTCGGAACAGTGTCCGCATTCGGTGACGATACCCGTCATATGGGAGCACAAAAAGAGGCAGTCATACGATAGACATGTCGCGTCTGCATCAGATGCTGCAGGCGCAAGACGTGAAGTCAGCAGGGACGATGGGACTGCAACAGCTACGCACCGATGAAGTCCTGACATGAGGACCAATGCACGAGTCCCCGACTTTAAAATTTAGCTTGACTCACTTGTAGTGAAGAACGCTTTTCTCTAGCCCTCGTTTTCCAGTATTGGGCAATCTGTCAGGCGACCGAGTGAATCAAGACGGGCCATTACGCGGCGAGTGCAAATGTGTCCCCTAGTCATTCGCACACAGAAATCAACTAATTGTGTCCACGTTCCTGTTTTCGTCGCGAGGGACATCAGTTGAGAAACAGGGAAGAGTCATGCCCCTATCGTGTATGGAAGCGTCGAGCAATGGCTAGCAAGAAGGCATAGCTACAGATGTCTCATGCGAACAAATTCGATGTAGGAGACACTCACACCTGCGCGTTAACAAGGGAGACCCACAAGTGGTGTGCGTAACAGATCCTTCTGTTTTTACATTGCTACGAGAAGGATGATATACAAGGG
Organism: Neospora caninum Liverpool; assembly: GCF_000208865.1. NCBI lineage: Eukaryota > Apicomplexa > Conoidasida > Eucoccidiorida > Sarcocystidae > Neospora > Neospora caninum. The sequence continues at coordinate 2,112,320 of NC_018395.1, read as the reverse complement.
ATACAGCATGCTAGTCAACGAATTTGAAACCTGTACGTACAGGCGACGCACTGGTTTCGGCTACTGGTTTCCCACCCCTATCATGCCGTGGGTTGCGAAACTTATCCATCCCACCCTAGACCAGGCGCTGCCAAACGTGTTGAAGGATGGTAAACATGACCTTTTTTGGTGTTCTGTTGTTCGTCTTTCTCGCAGCCGCGCAGGCGAGTGGGGGTGAGACGGCCCACGAGGTCCCGGACAAAGTCGCTGTACACTACACAAAGGATGATCCTCTGTTCCGGCTGCTGCCGGATCCGGATGACCTGGCTCGAGTTGCAACAGGAGGGAGTCCAAAAGAAATACAACAATTCAAGCAATTATATGACTCAGCACTAGAACTATTCGATATCGAGGGATACAACTGGCTCATGAACAAAGGTGGGTAAGCAATAGTTCTGCTCATGCCAGTGGACAATTTGCCCTTCCAGTTATGGATGAGGGTCAATCCTTGCGGTTTACGCAAGCGCTGGCCAAGACTGATATATCTCAGCCCCACGTATGCTTCAGCATTGCCTTGAAATGATCGCACTTTTCCCTCATTTGTACTGTAGTGCGACAAGGGAGAAAATACACATGCAGAACCCGTCGAGCGCCAAGCTGAGTTCCCAGGAGGCCCAGCCCGGAACGCATTTGGCTTCGATCTCACGAAATGGTCCGGCTGCAACTGTCTTTCGGCAAACCGAAGCTGTGGCAATATCACTGGATCTGCAGGATGACGGGACTACTGGGCAGAGCACAGTCGGAAGCTGGGTCAAAAGGTACAGTAGCATTTACATATTTTCATGCAGCCATAGCTTGTCAACTAGGCCATTTTAGTTCCTGCCCTTAGCACTATGTCCATGATGTCCATGACGATGCTAAAAGGACTCATCCAGTCCGTTGCTGCAGCTGTTATCGATGTGGTACCTCCCTTTATTCCTCCCCCTGTATGGATACTCCGGTGCGAAATCTACTACGTGTTTACTAGCACGGCAAAAATAACCACACGTACCCCTCTATGCAGGCCGTTACCTTGTCTTCCAATGCTGACTGGTACAGAAATTCTCTTCTAATTCTGCGACTGTCCATGAGATGATATTGAACGGCAGGCGCGAATTGCCTCGGATCTGTGCTTTATCCAATCACCATGTCCGAATTTACAACGGCAGACGTCAGCGACTCCGTCATGAATGGTGTCATAGGAAGGTGGGAAAGATATACTGCCATTTTCAAAGTCTCAAGACTACTTGCCGGTCCAGCTTCCCAGCGAAATATCAAAGCAAAGTTGGAAAGACAAGCGAAGCACAGTACCGCATATGGTAATCCCATCATGCTCGAACTTGTGTCACATGTTTATAACACTGACAACCTTATTCGCAGCGCTAGTGCTTACCTTGGGATGTATTGGCAAGTCTCTTCGCTGATGGAATTACAACGCATGACCCTGTATACACCTCGCTCAGCGCTAGTATATTCCCCATTTGCTGGATGCCTTTGGGTAAGCGACAAGATAAAAGGAATCCCAGAGCTTTTGCTGATAGAGCAGGTGTAGGACTCAGCGCGGGCATGTCAATGCCAGTTTGCTTTCCACAGTGCTTGGCAACGCTTGTCGCGTGTCCCGGCTTTTGGATGGAAGGTGTGTTACGATCCAGCTGCTACCCATACTCAGCGAAACACAACGACCGTTCAGACATTGAGGGTGCCTGCAGTGATGTGTCGGTAAGGAAACTGCGTCATTGCATGTTGGTAGCTACAAGGATAGAAGCAGGAACTGCTTTCAGGTTCCTCCTTTCTGCTCATTCTCTGTCTTCATCAACCAGAGACGAATCCCTCCGCAGGTAAGTGCGCGCGACTTCAGGCGGTGAAAGCAGGGCTTTGACGAATCCTTGTTGACATCTTCAGTATTCCTCATATGATGAGTCGCACCCTTATCCAAAAGAATGTCCGAGATTCGGTAGGCATTGCGTCAGCTGTTCCCAGACGCTCGGATTCACAGAAGAAAGTGAAATAGATCCACTCTACGACACACCCGATACGTTATTCGACGTGGAAAAACTCTTGCCGTCCCCAATCACAGAAGCATCAAAAGAGGAAGCGCCACAAGTACCGGGTGAGTCCTTTTTCTTTGTACCAGGCACCGGTGGAAACAAACTGACTGGAACTTTAGTGTACCCAAACCTTGGGAAGACACTGCGGGACTACGAACAAGTTCGCCCACCACAGCACGTCGAGTCCCCGCCATGCGACTGCAGGGGACAGCGCGCTCTTCTTCAAAGACAATGCCGCCTGCAGCCAGGAGAGCCCGTGACGGTTAGTATCAAAGACTTTCAAATCCTTCTGCATTCGTATAAGCGCTGTCACGTACATGAAGGTGGGGAGCAAGCCCCTGCAGCCAGCGACGCACTACCAGGTCCCGTCGTCGGCCCCTGAACACTGCTGTATGGTGTGCAAGCAGTTCTATCAGGGTACGACCAATCTGATGCTGAAATAGATGCATGCCGCTAGCGTCTCCGGTTCAGGCCCACTGGAGGCTCCATTGCCAAAGCCGATAGTCAAAGAGCAATACACGCCTAGTGCCAAGGTAAATGATACAGAACAAATGTCCCATTGCAGTGGGAAAGCACACTTCATTGCAGCTCGGCCATGTTATTCCTGTGGACCCGGTTCCCTACGCATCCAAACACTTTGGGTCCAGCTAGCTGGAGCTCTACCTGCTTTGTTCGAGACGATTGCAATTTTCAGCGTAGTTCAAAACTGGAATTTAAATGGGTCGTCCCGCAGACAGGCCTCTACATTATCTGTATCTTGCTCGGGTCTAGCTGTTGCACTGTGCCGTGCTTGACTCCCCAGAGATACCAATAGATCAGAATACCAAGCTGCAAGCAAACACATGAGAATAGCTACAATGGACTGTATGCATGAGGAAGAGAGCTGTAAAACACAATCGCCTCTCTGACCGCTCAGTCCAAAATATGCCTGCTTGACTTACCGGTTGACCAGAGAAGCAGAAAATGAACCAGAAGAAGCAATTTCCAACGGTGGGATTTCTCTGAAACTGAAGGCACCAGGATCAACAGCCAGAAGTTTACGTGAAGGATATTCACGAATTCCATGAAGAGTCTAAGCCATCGTTACAACGTGTGCCGCGGCATATATTCAACAGGCTTACAAATGAAAGATTTGTTATATACGTGAGCGGCGCTTGAGCTGCGAAAGCAAACACACAAGCAAAAGCAACTTAATCATGCTTCGTGTGACACAAGAGCGACGATCATTGCCTCGTAGCACGCGCGATGGGACTTTCTCCGGGGAGTAGAACGGGTTGGCAGTGACACGTTGCATAAAAAACAACCCCCTCCTGACACGTCACACCATCCCTGCGAACGGTGGCTCCCGCATTATTGGCTCTCATGCGTCTCGTCGCGACGGGGCACTAACACAGTCTTCTGCCTTTCAAGCCTGGGGCCACCGTGCATAATGTTGCTTGTTCGACATAGACACGAAGTCAGGATAACCCACACATGCCGACAAGAGGCGGAAAACACATCCCTACGAGGCGATATGCATTCAAGAATATTCTTCCCTGCATATGAAGCATACGCTGTTCGACATAATTCACCGGAACCAATCCAGCGAAGTAATGTCTTCTATACATCATTAATCCTCTCAAAGGAGCACGCCTGCTGATTGCTTGGCTTACCCATGAACCCCAGGAAAACCCAGCCTGTCCACCCGAGTTGCAGTGGTACCGTGACCATGTATTCATGAAGCAGCGCGGAAATTAGGAAAACAACGGAGGTCGCGACAATTCGCGGAGAACCTGCAAAAAAAGTAAATGCGAAGCGGGCGTGATCCAACAATATGCAGCGGGACCTATAACTTGACTGGAGTAGACTACTGGAGTTTTTTCTCCAAAGTAAAGGAAAACCTACGCGCTCGACGAAGAGGCTTGTTGATGTGACGATTAAGGAAGTGGTGAATAGGTAAGTTCCATTTTCTCCAGTACTCCCCGAAACTTGAGGCGTTCCACCAATCCTGCAGCCCACAGGAAATCGTAAGCACATGATCCATCGCTTCGTTGTAAACTTACCGCATCAATGTACCCGACAGAAGGGAGCCTGCTAGTGAAGCCGCTCCAGGAGGTAGCTTACCAGGTAAAACTGCCTGTCGCCGAAACGAGTGACCTCCGCGAGAATGTTGCACCAGTGGTGGAAGAGGCCGACAAACATGAGCAGCCAGACATAGAGGTTTGGAATTGATAGCCTGGTGATCTGCAGAGCAGCACAAGGAGGCAGCGTGCGGAAATCGGATTGCATTTGGATCGAAGGCGATGTTGTGGCTTCCTCGGTTCCGTGACGTACCTTATCGAGGAAGTGGACGAGAAGCGTGCTTAGCGGTATGGATTGCATCTCCGTTATCGTGAACGAGTTTTTTGCGACAGGCACGATGTGCTGATCGACAACGATCCTGCACAAGAAGTGTGACGACCAAAACAACAACAAAATGAGACTTCTGCCTACTTCTGGCAGGCAGCAATCCGTGCTTGTAAAACAGGCAACGTGTGACTCAGTGATTCTCTTACTTCATGAGAGCCAGGCACGCTGCTGATTCGAAAACATGACGGATAACCGACAGCCATCTAATACGGGGAACTCGAGGGTAGTAAAACTAAAAACAAGCACACACACCAGCGCAAACACGCATTTTTCCGTAGCACAAAGGGATACTGCTGCAGTGAGGAACATGCTACATCGACGCATGCCGCCCCACATGTGTTCAACCCACACGTACTTGAAAGCACATGGTTGGCATCCAAATGAACGTGTATAGATGCCGCAGCGTTATTGACTGCGGATACCTCCGAACAAGCTCAGCCTCCTGCAAACGTACACAGAATACACGCAGCTGTGTGTTTCAGCGAAACGCACCAAAAAGGGCGGCTACATCGTTGTAACATCTTCACTGTTCGCGTCCTGATGACACTTGCATTTGGGAAAAATGTGGGTCGCGTCGTCGAACTAGTTGTCACTAATGAACGTTTAAAACAGGACGGACCTCACTGTTCGAGCACAGCTCATGGAAATTATCTCCGTCCCTGTTTTCGAAATACACACACACACACACACAAAGGCAGCACCACAAGACGGAATCCATTTCCTGAGGTGAAGCACTCTCGCGACTATTGCATCCGGAATCTACGGACTAGGATACGATGCTAAGGTGTACATGCTTGACGGGAGGATCGTAGAATTGGATCCTTGAGGCACGTATGAGCCAGACCATAAAAAGACGAGCAGCACTAGCAGGCTGCCATACAATCTTACCTCAGAGCTCGGCGGGCGTCAAGACACACATGGTGGAACGAAAAGAGTTTGAATAGCCATACGATGGAAAAGGCCAAGAGTAGGGCGGATGATGCTGGAAAGGAACACCACAGGACGATCGACATGCCATTTCTAGCGGATACCCTCGCTTGCCCCCATAATTCAGCTGATGTGGACAGCATCGTGGTCGAAGCTCAGGTCACGCCATTTGGCTCTCATCCTAAGCCCCGGACGCGCCTTAAACTCCTTCTGACGTCCGCAGCAAAATGATATAAACCGTGGGCTTACCGGGGGAGGGAGAAGAATTGCAAACGGTAAGATATGGCACGATGAAGACCAGAAAGAAGTTTAGGCCGATAAGGACGCACTCGGACCAATCCAAAAGGTGGGGGACCCACGCCGCCACGAATCGCTCGATGACGAATGCACCTAGAATGCAAAAATGCATCTTGCCAGCAGAAGAACACAATCCCCGTTGACCGGGGGCCCATGCAAAAGTGCCAGGTTGAAGGCCGTCGGGTCGACCAGTTCTGATCGTACGATTGCCGCGAACGAGATGACGACCAAGAGGAAAACCACAACGCTGCACACTGGTGGAGTTTGCTCGTGGGGACCCTACGACTTTGGCATGGCGGTTGCCTGTGCACAGCTGCGACCAAACAACAGAAGCAAGAACTCTTCTCACCAGGAGAAAGCAGAGCAGCATTGGCCAGTTTGAGAGAATGTCTCCGAAGCTCGAGGGAAGCGTGATCATGAGCCCTGCAATCAGTCCATGCACGACATGGTTCAGGAATGACATGACAAACCTCACACACATAAGCGGATGTCGTCCTCTACCCAGGCGTATCAACGCCGCTGCGTCGCGGCAGACAAGTGAAGAGAACTCCTTAGCCAAAAGTTGCAGGATACCGTGACGCTATCACGCAGCAGCAGACCAACGCACCATATTCCATCAGGTTGTCCGTGATCATGCGGAAGTTTATGACGAACAGCAGAATAAAAAAGAGGTTTAGGAAACCTCTTAGATTCAAGTTCTTCGTATGATGAGATAACAAAGTTGCACGGTATGCGCCATGCAGCTGATCATGCAGAGGCCTGAAAAAGAAGATAGGACACAACGCAGGTGCACGCGATCGAACAGATATGGGGGGGTTTTCGACGAGGTATCGGAGAGCTACCATTCTCAGCCCAGTGTTCGTCCAGTGACTCCATCGGCACATGGCATCCCGTCGCATGCATTTACAGATATCAAGATATTTAGAAGAACGCTACTCACCTGCCTCTATAGTCGTGAAGACAATTAACCGCTGAGGGGCGTCGAGAGCCATCTGTTGAGCGCAGCCGCATTCTGTCATCGAATGAATGTTCATGCTTTTCTTCCGCTTGAACTTCTTCCCCATGCAGTCGTTGTAGCTCCTCCAATCGTGTTACTGTGTCCTGCTGTTTCAGCCACAGTCTCTTGGCCGCTTTTCGTTCCATCTCCAGAGAAGTTCCTCTGGCATCCCGTTTGACCGGAATGGAGCCCTCCTTTGTCTTCCTCTCCGCTGTGACATCCGCCATTGTGGGCCAACACATCTAGAGCTTTCAAACAGACTCTTAAATCGAGAATCGACACCCCCTGGGTCTTCAGGTCGAGTCGTCCCCCGGACGTGGCTTCGACAGCTCTGCCAACCTTCAGCGGTGAGTGTCTGAACGCCGCGTCAGCCAGTACTCTGAAACTGAAGAGGGCGTACTGAAAGCCCCAGGAATTAAGCATCCATTGCAGAGTGACGAAATCAAATCAACACTGGCACTAACGGAGATCGCACACAGCTGAATTCTCGAGATCACTGCAGCATGTTGTCAGGTGTATGATGGAACCGACGCTGAACACGGCTTTCTGTCGATGTACGACGAAGACTTGCATCGACGAAAAAGAGTTTTTCTTGCCGTAACCCCCAGTGCTCACAAGCGGAGGCGGAAAAAACAAAACGGAGAAACGCGTCAAATTCTGGTGTGTGCTTTATCGAGAACACAACAAACGTTATTCAGTACAAAAATCGGAGAGGCAAAGGCCACGCCCTACCGTCTGTAGTGCGACAGCCGACATAGAAGCCAGGGAAAGCTCCCCGATCCGTTGCGAAAAGATGGCTGGCAAGTTTCGGAGTTCACGGCTTTCGTCCGACTGCAAGCTGGTTTCTCTCAGTCTCGACGAGACATGGAAGCGTGGGGAAGCACGCAATAGAATTATCCGCTCGCCTTGTATTTATGGAAGGTTCTTGCTGTCGCCAGTTCGTCGGGGCGCACTCCCCTCATACTCTGGTTTACGTTGTTTCAGCGATACCGTGACCCGCATGACCCTGTAGCAGCTGAAGACGCTGGTTTCTGGTAAATTTGCAGTTTATAGAGAGCGCTAACGGGGACTACCTTCTCATCTTGACCGTAGATGACTCAGCTCTTTGCGTTTGGGCGGCACACCCTCTCCTGCTTCCACGTGCATGCCTTTCGCCTCCTCGTCACTGCTCCCGTGGTGGAAGGCTCCAGGTCTCCGGAGGTTACGGTGCGTCTGCATTTGCTCGGCTTCAGTCGAGGGAGAAACCCGCTTCGAATGCCGGAAAACAGGGCGCCGCCGTCAAGTTGCGTGGCGAAGTCCCCCAGACAGAACCCAGCGGCACCGTGCCGGGGATGAGCACCGGGTTCAACCAATCCTACTCGTTGTACTCGTTCCGGCATTTGCTTACCGCCCGAGCTCAGGGGGGGGGGAGGGAGAGGCTGACGTGCGGCAGCTGAGCCTGTGTGGCCGATGTTGGGGTCCACCGTATCATCATAAGATGGCACTACAGGCGAGTGCGCCTCCTGCTCCAATGCCGTCTTCGACTTCTACGCTGCCTCCTTCATTCGACTTCTCTGCCGACCTGGGGTATCCGGTGTCTGTCCGGACAACAACCGGGGAGACGTTTCGGGGAGAGTTGTATTGCTACGAGAAAGGGCCCTCCGGCCTGATCACTCTAAGTAAGGAGCGCGAGCACACGAAAGTTGCCGGACAGCGTGAGCTCGCACCATGCAGGGGATGACGAGTTGATGTTGCTCTTGTCCTTTGTCTGTGCAGAGGAAGACACGGAACCAGGAAAGGCAAATTTTCACGTTATTCGGCAAGGCGCTGTCGTAGATCTGGTGTCCGAAAGACAGAATGGAGACGCGCGACAGAACCTGTCCAAGCCCCCCGCCATAGACAGAGGCGTCGTTGACCACAGCGAAAAAGCCGCCATCGCAGAATTCGAGAAGCGCAAGTACACAATTGGCGTCGGAGTAACTGCTGAGGCCCAGGATCTCTTCGACTTCATCTGGAAAACGTACGTCACTTCGAACCTTCGAGGCAGAGCGCTACGCCTACTGCCTTCTGGAACTTGGGTGTGTGGTAGCGCCTGCTGCTCATAGATTTTTTCACGGTGTCGCAACAGGTCCGCGTGGAGGCGGTGCAAACTTTTAGGGACCGTTTAGGAGAGCTGGTTGTGAGATCTGTGTACTAAAAGAATGCTTCCAGCTTGAGGTGTTTTCTCTGATTCTGTTGGCTTCAGGCATCCGGATTGCGTATGGCGGGGCCAAGATATTGTTATTCAAAGCCTGGAGGTTACCATAAGACCGCCCTACGAGCCGTCTAGCGTTTCTGGTCGGGACGCACGCGCAAAGGAAAGGATCACTAACGTTGTAAGCCTTACAGAGGAGCACGTGCTTGGTCGAGCATGGAGACTCGCGGAGTTCCTTTTGCTCTACATGTATGACTCTCGCATCTTGTTTGGGTGATCTACGTTGTGCAGGCCATGAAGTTTCGACAAAAAAGAGAACGCGAGGCAGCACGGCAGCCACAGCATGGCGCGCTTTTGCCAGGCGGCGCTTCGGCCCCGGTAAGTGGCGCTTGACCCTCCATGTCGTCACGGGCAGTGATCCTGGACTGTCTCACCTGTGCGTTTCGCAATGAGGAAGTTGACCAAGCACCTGCTGTCCCCTACTGCGTTGTGGCTCAGAACCTGGCGAACGGAGCGTGTGATAGCACTCTCGTCCCGCGCGAAGCCGTCGAGCCGGCAGATGGGGGGCCCTCGGCGACCGACAGTGTTTCAAGTCGTGTGGGGTGAATTGCTGATGTTCCTGCTGCCGAGAGGGGGCCAACCACAATCGTGGTTCTCTCGGCCCGTCAGTTTACCGTTTGGGGGTCGCCTCCCGCTTCCGTCACCAACTAGGGAAGTGGCTCAAAGCGGTTCATTCCGAAGTCTTTGGTAGCTCGCACGAAGCGCTCGCGGGGCTAGTCTAAAAAGGCTATTGGAGCTGGGAATTCCTCTTTGAATCAGATGTTCGTTCCATTCATAGTGACTTCAAGTGAAGCCTCAAGCTTTTGTACAGGACCTCAATTGCCCTACCGCTTAATGGGTGTGACGGGCGTTCTAGGGGAATAAAGCGTCGATGGATGCTGAAGGCCCCTCGATGCCGCGCCACGGGTCAGCGGTGAGATGCAAACGAACTGTATGTTGAGACACTGTTTGAAGGGATGCTATAAACTATGGTAAAATAATGCCTTTTTGCGTTCTCTCCTGGCGAGGCATCGATAAGGTGACATTTTTCCTAGGTGTAGTCCGATACTATGTACGCGAGCACCTCAATTAGCAGGAACACCCGGTTTTGGCGGTCTACAGCTTTAGAGTCCCATAGTTCCACAGATGCTGTACCCAAGCATTACGCGGACCAGACCGAGCATGAGTGTGTGCAAAGTAGCTCACTATGCTGATTGCCGTGCACGACTGAACGCGATCTTTCTGGCGATTGGCTGCGGCAATGCAGCAGTCAACTTGTGTAGTTCAAGCTAACAGAGCGTAAGACCTTTCGTACGCAGCAGACCTCCAATGCGAAATCAGACGGTCTCCGTACGTAGCTCAGCAAGGGCACATCCACTGTCTGTAGAGTGGCCCATTGTTGCAGGGAAAGTTGTAGAGGAATAGAAAAAGTACACTCATGAACTAGGTTTGGCATGCCACCACAAGCGGACTGTACGGCAATAATTAGCACGCACGAGCGTCCTCCTTGTGAGAACCACAAAACAGTAACATGGCCGTTTGTCGAACGAACTGTTCAACATGGAACAGTTCAAGCCTTGGTCTCCGCTGTCAAAGTATTCTGGGCTTCGCCGGACTCTGCCTGGACCTTCCTGCCGACGTCTTCGACTTCACCATGGAGCTCCATGAGCTTGGTGACTGCAGCACACAATCAACACACAGAAAACATGAGAATGAACCGGCAGCACAGCCTCCCTGGCTACCCAGCTGCTTAAACGGGAGACGCCGATCCGTGCAACGCACGAAGAGAGAGAACGGTAGCGTATCTGTGAGAATGACTTACGGTCGAACTTCGGCTTCTTCAGCATTTTCACCTTGCGAATAAACACGTTCTGAAGGGGGAAAATGCCCTTGCAAGCATTTTCGATGTCCTTGCCGATCGATTCAGGGATGAACTTCTTGACGAGGTCGCGCAGTTGGCATTTGGACGCCTCCGCAGACATGATGGTCATCATCTTCTTGCGGATGGCTCGGATCTGGGACGTTTGTGCGTAGCAAGTGCTCTTCACCTGGTCCGGTCTGCAGTGGAAAGTACATACAGTACCCAGATACCCAAACATGGGTGTCGGAAAAGACTGACACATTTGCGGAAAACGGCTTTCGAGGAGTGATGCAGGCAATGCAGGGGGATCTCACGCTGCCAATTTAACACTCACCTCCTCTTGGTGAAGCCAATGCAGAACATCCTCAAAGTGTAGCCGTCCAACGTCGTCACGTCAACGAATGCCTCAATCAACGAGTGGCATTTGCGGACCAGAGAGCAGATCTTATCACGAGTCATGTCCATTCCGTGGAAGTCAGTCAAGCAGTTTCTGCCCTGAATATCTTCGCAGCACAGCTTGATCTTCCTGAAACCCTGATCTTCATCATTGTTCAGATCCGCCAAATTCACCTCGTAAACGCGTCCGCGAAGACCATCAACGGCCAACTCTGATAACAGAAAAGCAACACGATACCGGATTCGCTGTTTTACATTGCTCGAAAGAGCGAGTCTGCCGTTGGTTGTGCTGCATCACAGACCATCAAAGCATGCGCGTTAAAAGTACGCCCACAGCAGCGAAGGACGCTCACAAAAAACTCTGCGCCTTTCAAAGGGCATACCCAGCTCTGTCAAAAAACGCGATATGTTTGTAAGCGTACATGTGGTGACACTGATTTTGATACCATTTCATTATTCTTTTCCCAGCAGAAGAGAACGGCGTCTGGAGTACACACGCGAGTCCGCGGCTTGTAATCTCCCCGCAGATTCGATGCGCGATCGCTTACTGGTCCCTTGAGATTTTGTCACGAGGGTCTTTCCAAAATTCCTGACGTTGAAAAGGGTGGGGGCCTTCAGGTCATACCACTCCTTCTTCAAGAAGGGATCACCAATCTTCTTCTTGCCCCCCTTCTTTCCCTTGCTCATCCGCTTATTCTTTCCGATCGCCATTTTTGCTGTCTGCGGTAGAGGAGCACTTCAAGCAACGATGGAAAACGGAAAACAGTGTGCTCTCCGCACGAGCCACACTTGCTTGGAAAGACGAAAGGAATAATTCAGCGACAGCGCGAACAAGAGGGTCCAAGTTGCAAGCAGGGAAAGGACACGTGCGGTGGGGTGCGGGTACACCGAAACCAACCGACGTTTTGTCAGGCTGCGTGCGGCATGTGGGGCCTCCGCCGCCAACAGTATCCTGGTTCGGATCGCAGGCGCATGCAATTGCGTAAAATTGCAGCAGTTGACCTCTAGCGTACGTAGAGACGAATACCGTTTGCATCGCAAAGCACGCACAGAAAGGCTCTGTAGCAGAGCAACAACGGTACCCGTAATACATGCAACCGCAACAGCTGCAGAAAAGCGTACAGCTGTAGTACAGGCTATTCTTAGATTTGACTGCGCATGCTAATGTGGCAGTCCGTGCAATGCGATCCTTTGGTGCCAGAATCCATACTACTAGGACGGGGGGACAGCCAAATTATTAGTGGCTCTTTTAAGTGCCGTTTCGGAAAGTAGCTGCGCGGTCAACCGGGAGGAAAGTGAGTGGACCAGCGCATGCGTCTGGAAACAGACGACAGTATTTTTCCTGTTTGATGAGATCACGTGTCTATGCGCCCTCGAAGAACCTTAGGGGATGTGGATATTTCAAACGTTTAAGGAACTAGTACGATCTTCCGCGGCAACCGTGCTCGTCCCCGCCAGCTATGTGACACCAAGTAAAGCTGATAATTCAAGAATTAATGCTGACACACGATGGGCGATGGTCAAATTTTTGTCACCATATGGATTGTCATAGCAGCATTCTAGGCCCCAGACGGTTACGCGGTGGCTGGGTTGTGGCGTTACCTGTGCAATAGGGAGGAACCCTTTACCCGGGGGTGCCGCGCTTGCCGATGTCGAAGGCAGTGTGTACCACAGCATGAACTGTGTAGCAGTGCAAAGGGTTGTCAGTCACAAACGTGAGCATCGCCTGCTGGCTTCCTCCCAGAGGAGCTGTCGGCCCAAATAGGGTTGTTTCTTGGAACCGGTGCCCTGTCTGTACACCACAGCCTCTTTTTCCTATGCCCCTTACATCACGAAGGATCCACACTTTTGGCTAAGACGTCCACTGACCGGCAAAATGGAGGGCCATCTCTCGCTTCTCGTGTGGTGCTGCTGTGCTCTAATGCATACGGCTGTTGGGTTTCGCTTCCAACGGTTTTCAAGGTCGGTCTACCGTCACGGTCACGGGTCGTGATTTTCTACCTATAGCATGGATGTAGCATAGATACGGGTAGCACCACGGGTCATGCCATACCTCTATGCAGCGAACACATTGTAAGTAGGAACGCGATTGTCAGTTTCCCAGCACCACCTGTGTACATTCGATTCGAGACAGCCGGAGTCTGCAACCGCTTCCACCGTGTGTTGGTCTTCATGCTCGGAAACGGAATCGAAGGCAAAATGTAGTGGCCAAGCTGAAAGTAGGAAGCATCATGCAGATTAGCGTGGCAATTGCATGCGATAACCGGTTTAAAGCATGGCAGCGCCTTTTGAGTGTCCCTGCAATGCCATTCAAGGCGACCACCCCCGGTTACGAAGGTATGACAGACAACAGGCGCCCTTAACACTTTTCAGATTGACGCTCCTTCATTTTTCAGGGTGTGCGCTGAAGGAAAGGCGGTTCTTGTGCAGCTTGTCAAAAACTGCAAATCCTGAGTGCCCTGATAATGCTGCAACTAGTGTAAGCACGAAGTGAGTTTGCTTCTGGTACCGCAACTGGACTCCCGTGTTTGTAGATGAGACCTGGCGATGTGTGCTATACGGCATGTGGCATTCCCAGTTGCCCCGCCGGAGACTTCGACGAACTGGTGCCCCGGGAGGACTTCAAGGTAAATCATACTGGCTGTGAAGCCTCATTGAATAAACGACAAATTCGGTTACAGTATCTGGGATGTGAGGGTGGAGCCCATAGAACGCGGTGCAGAAAACGCATCCAGAGCGAGAGCCTTACTGAAAACCCTCTTGTCAAACCACAAAGCCTACCAGTTGAATAGGCAGAAAACGCATCCAGAGCGAGAGCCTTACTGAAAACCCTCTTGTCAAACCACAAAGCCTACCAGTTGAATAGGCAGAAAACGCATCCAGAGCGAGAGCCTTACTGAAAACCCTCTTGTCAAACCACAAAGCCTACCAGTTGAACAGCCCCAAACAATAACAGACAAGAGATTGGAAAAACAAATTTGCTGTGCCTGTCTGCTCGCCACAAGAGAAACGCCGCACAGAAACGCGACACGACCAACACATGCATAACAGCTCAAAACTCACTAGAGTTGTATCCGCCTCTGAACAGTCCGCTCCTTGGCCGCGGATACTGTTCGATACCGAGTCAGCAGCGATAATATAACCACCCTGTCCGCACGCCATTGCCCAAAATCCCAGCAAACAACCTGCTTTATTGGTTTTCCATTATCTGTTGAGCTTCGTCAACATCTTTTGGAGAAAACCGCCTTGCCTCGCTGGTCCTTCGAGCTCCTGAAGAGGACTCTTTGTATCTCAACCAACAATAGAAAAGTATTCCCGCGATCGAAGACACTGAGTAGAACACAATACACAGATACGGCCGAACAACACACATACACAAATTCGATTTTAGATAGAGATCCCCGCCAGCGACTGTTGGGGCGAGAAGAAACACACTCCGAAACGCCATTTGCAGCTCCTTCAGATTATGTGCCCATGCCGCCAGTGAGAGAACTATAGGAAATTACTTACGGGTTCCGAGAAGGACAACCGGTGACAGGACTTCGCCGAAGATCACCTGCGCAGGGTACGCAAGCATGCCCAGTAAACGTACGGTCAACTCCATTTCGAGTGACTGACCATTTCACCAACTGAAACGGACCAGAGGAGGTATCCATCTACTACGTCAGAATGAAAAACTTACCACGGACATCAGGATTGTCAACACTTCTTTCCCCACACCCGCCACGCAGAGCGATACCGACGACGTGAGACCTGAAGCAGTCGCCCAACACACAATACACTAAGATGTGAAACACATACTCACTCACAATCTTGACTGGGTTCGCACCTGCTGGCACAAATCGCACTTACCAACAAGACGGAACTCAGAAAAAACGACCGCAACCGCGACCCCCACGCCTAATGCCGTAACGACGGCGGCTGCGAACAGTTTTGAAGGATCAAAAGCATCTGCCAGAGAACCTAATACACAGAAACACACCACACACCGCTGCCATAGTCTATGCTAGATTGGGTGTACTCGTTTCAGCTACGCATCCTCGGCACGCCCGGGGGCTAATCCAAGAAGGGCCGACGGGGTTTGAGTCTCATGACTTCACATTCTGGAAAGCGTCCTTACTTAGGAATGCAGGAATTTCATAAAAAACGACTAAGGGAGACAGCGCGATGCTTGCCAAGGGCTGCATGAGGAGTAAGAGTTGTATGATTGAGAGACTCGGGTAGCGTTTGAAGGCCCGATGTACCAGCACCCATCTCAGGGCGCCAACAATGACGGCTCCGAAGGCGACCGCAACCCTGAGTACAGAAGCATGCGAAACGATCCGGCGCAAATCAGACTGGTCCCACTTAAACGTGTCAGCTTTCCAAAAAGGTGAGGCACCTTCGCACGTGAGCGCAGCCGTACACGAGGAGAGACCAGCATATTCCTTACCCGAAAAACTTTTTCACTTCCATTTTGGGGACCGTGACACAGATGCTCCCCATTATGACCACCTGAGTGGAAACAAACACGAAATTTCCGGCCAATATGGGCTGCAACAGACGCATCCTCCAAACACCTGGTACGCATGGGCATTACGTGTTTACGCATCGCAATCGGAAGCCTTCACTCTTACCATGGTCGCAAATATGCCCAATCTGAACCGTTCCAAGCCTGAAGAAGGAGGAGAGAGCGGGGTCATCTGTTCAGGGCCTGTTGGAGGAATTAGGGATCCAACTGCAGCATTTTGCTGTCTACGGCAGGAACGTCAAAAGCTAACTACCATCGGACACACCATCTTCCACTTACCATATGCGATTGACAGAATGTAGGTGAAGAAGACGAGAGACGACTTGATGAGCGTGAGCGTGCTGATGGGAATCAAGTGGTACGAGAAATTAGTTAGGGCAACGTCGGCTGCCGCGAGAACGGCCATCGGTGCAACCACAGAAAGGAGCGACGACAGAGGTAAACAAGGCAGGGGTGGAAGGAGGCTGGGGAAGGCGCAGAAGCAAAGGCGCAGAATCAGTGAGGTGAAGGAGAAGTGAAGGAAGGTGACAGACAAGGGAAGCGGTATCTGCAGCGTATCGAACATGAATTTATTTGCCGCCGTGAGGATCAGACTGGAAGTATACCATATGCAGACGGTGAAACTGATGCAGGCAGCATGCAGGCAAGACACTCTGTGGAGGATACGGTGACCCCCTGTGTCGGTGGACACTTTTTCTTGTGTGGCTGGGGCGTCGCCATCTCGCCCTACGCTCAGTTCCAGGGCCGGCAGCCGATGAGCGATTCGGGAGGCCGAGAGCGGGAGGAAAGTTCGATGGCCCCGAGAAGGTTTTAGGGGAGCCATTCTTCTTGGAAAATGTACACCATAACAGGTCTGGCTGGGAGTCCGAGCCTAGCTGTAGACAGGGGCTGGCCTTGCGGAACTGCTTGCCGCTCTTCCCCTTAATAGATACACCATCCGAGGCTTCGTTTTCCGTGTAGCAAGGATGGTATACGTGTCTCTTGCCATCTCTCCGTCAGAAATCGGCAGGTCGCAACATAAGCAGGCAAATGTGTAGCAGACATTGTTCCGTCTAACTCCATCTAGGCAGGGGACGGACCGACGCAAATGCGACAACTTATCGCGGGGTCATTCATCGAGTCCCAGAACGGACACGGCGCTTGCAGATCAAAGACAGAGCCACGAAGCGCATCAGGTAGTCGGAATTGTACAAGACACTGTTGCATCTACAGTCGTACAGGGCGCCGATCCCGCTTTTCCACCTTGGCAGAACGCTGGCTCGGCAGAGAGGAAACGCTGACCAACCTCATACACAGAAGGCAGCAGAGTGTGCACGAAATCGCGCACAACACCAGTTGCAAATCCGTGTCACGCCGATGATACATGTGAACTAGATCGGGATATTTCAGAACAGATGTACCTACGCAATGACTCCGTTCAGCTTACACCTCTCTTAGCTAATGCTTGCGCGGTTTGCCCGGCCACGTCGTTGACGGCACGATGTGGCTTCGCGCATGCGACCTGTCCCGCCAGCTTATCCACCGACTTGCCGGGGAGGTCCGTCTATTTCACTTTTTATTGGAAAGAGGAAACCCATGGCAGAAGACTGTCGTTTTCGAAACCCGCATAGTGACGTTAATCAGGCATTCAAAGGGGTTACATGGGCTCGTTCTTTCTTGCATGCTCATACGTGGTTGTGTGTGGCAGCGGCTTCCTTCATAGTTTTGGTGTGCCTCGTGGAAATGCGCGTGCGTTAGTGGCAGGGGGCTTTTCGTCGGTAAGAGCTTGCGGAGCTACACTCGAGACAAGGCTCCCCTTTTTTACTGGGCAAGTGTGCAGTCGAGCCCGGTGTGTTATCCTGACTGCGCAGAGCTTCAAAAAAATTGCCGTGCTGCTTTACGAGGCTGTGTCCAACCGACCGTCCTGTATACGACAGCTCAGGCTCCTGTGCAAGTGAACCGGGCGCCTCGGCCACGAATTGCTCGAGTCATTCAGCATTCCTGGCCATCGTTCCACGTCTCCGAATTCTCTCTTTTTTGTCCTTTCTTCCGGACATGTCTTTTCAAAGGGACTGAGCGGGTGCAAGGCCACACCGAGCATACGCTACGTCAGTTGATGAAGGACGCGCGCGACGGCAGTCACTGGATCGTTCCCATTTTCACCGGGTTTCGTCGGTTGCCACTCGATCTTCACCACGCCTCTACAGAAGGATGGTGTTTGCGCTGCTTTACGAGGGACTGTGACTCCCAGACAGACACCGGAAATCGTCGTCTTCGTCAGATCTTGAGACTGCGGTTGCGGGGAAACGTCGCCTCTTTTCCCCGGCGGAGGAAGGCCGCCTGAGGCGAGTGCGTGCCAGCTACGCATTCCTTTCGCCTCTGGCCCTGTTCCCGTCTGCTTTAGTACGTTTTCCGGCGTCTAAGAGATCTCTGCGTACAGCGTCTCCCCTCTCGCCAGCGGCATACACATACCGAGCGCGAGCGCTCCTGCTGGTCGAGGCGGCCTAGGAAGCGCTCGATAAACTCCCGGCGTTTTCCATGCAGGAGCCGGTGCCCTGCGGGCAGTGAGCACTCGCAGGGCGTCGGCAACCTCTGATATGCATCCTTCCGATGACGGCGCTGCCCACGTGGTCTCGATGCAGCGAGGTCCGTACCGTCCAGTCCACTCCACACAAGAGGCG
Organism: Neospora caninum Liverpool; assembly: GCF_000208865.1. Classification (NCBI taxonomy): domain Eukaryota; phylum Apicomplexa; class Conoidasida; order Eucoccidiorida; family Sarcocystidae; genus Neospora; species Neospora caninum. Next base: position 2,094,006 of record NC_018395.1, on the reverse strand, counting down.
GCGCATCAGCAGCCCGACGCGCCCTTGCAGAATCCAAATCTGGTGCAGCAAACGCCCCACTATCTTCCCCATGGGGCTGATCCGTTTGCGCGCGGGGCTCTGCACGAGGCCCCGCCGGACTGCGGCCCGGTGCGCGCGGCGCCAGACTCCAGACAGCACGTGACACACAGCGGGGATCCTGCGTTCCACGTGTCGCAAAAGCTTCTGGGGCACCAGGACACGGGCACTGGGCGGGATGACAGAATGCCCACGACGGCCTTCCGTCCGGGTCAGCCCCAGCAAACGTTAGAGCAGTACTTTTATGAACAGAGGATGCTTGCCAGTCAACAGTCCTTGGCGCAGCCGCATGCGTTTTCAGGGCTGCGCGGGTCTTCCGTCTCCGCCCCAGGTCACCAAGGTCTGCTGCCGCACCACGCTGGCCCAGCGCTTCACTCCCACGGACATCCGCTCGACGGCCAGCAAGCGAGCGGCCACGTGAATGGACAGCTGTACGAGGACGCAGCTCGCCAGCGTTCACAGGCTTCACGGCGGCAGGACAATCCACAGGCCGCTGCCTATCCGCAGCCCTCCAGGCAGAACTCTCGGCCCGGTGCGGTGCGCACGGGCAGCGACAGTTCAGGAGTCGGCGCGCGATCGGGAAACGCTGGCCAGATCCAAGTGGAGCCACGACACGTCATTATTCTTCTCAGGCAGATGGCTGAGGAAAATCCCGAAAGATTCAAGGTGAGGCGACGCGCCGACGAAAAACTCGGCGGAAGACTTGTCCAGCGAACGCCGGCCAGTGGCTTCCAACAGGGGCGGTATCTCCAGTTTCGCGCGGGTCATTCTCTGCAGCACCACTCTCTCCGCGCCAATGTCAGGGGGTGGTATAGACGAAATAGCGGTCCCGCGTAGAGAACGAGTAGGCGGTCGATTTCCGCTCAGCGCGACAGGTGCTGTGAACACGCGATTTTCCAGAGTGGTGCCATTTTTTTTCCGTGGCGGGGAAACCTTCTCTGTGCTGCTTCCTTCCCGTTTCGTAACTTGTCGGTTTTTGTAGAAGTACCGCATCGAATCCGAGATGCCGGCGAAGGCTCTGCACCAGTTGCTTCATGAGTTGGAGAAGAACCAGTTGATCAAGCAGCAGGAAGTCCTCCGACGCGCACACGCCCTCGCAGCGCAGCAAGCTGAAGGCTCCGAAGAGAAGCGGAACCGCGCGGCTCATCCTGCCCCAAAGGCAGCGCCGTCCGGCGCGACAGCGGGAGATCCACAGAGGGCGCCTCCTCCCGGTGGCCCGGCCGTTCCCCACGGGCATCCTCAGAGGAGTCGCGACGCGCCGCCGCTGGGCGACTTGAGTGCTTCCGTCCCCGCGGCCTCGTGGCCAGCGGATTCGCCTGCAGCGGACGGGGACCAGGCTGCTCCAGAGCATAATGCGGCAACGCACCCCACGCAGGCGCCTGCCCATTTCTTCTCGTCTGCGCATGAGGCGGCCGATCGAGGCAACCCTGCAGCCGGCGTTTTCCCCTTTCCGCACGGAGGGGTTGGAACGGCAGGACGTCCTCAGCAGCCTCCGGGGCTCGACGTGGAGGCGGCGGCTGGCAGCTGGGGGGTGGGGGTGCCGAGAGTGGGACAGCCGGGGAACGTGAAATCGCCCCCAGCAGAAGCCGCTGGAGCGAGCGCGCCGTCCAGCGACGCGACAGGCACTTCAAAGCCTCGAGGTCTGGGAAGTCCGTCGTACGAGAAGTAAGGAGACCCTGGCGATTCGGGAGACTCTTCCGGTCTGCACACAGTTCGGGAAAGAGTTGAGGGAGGCGACGGAGTGTGCTTCAGATGCGGTCTTGAGTTTCAAGTGCGCTGTAGCTTTTCAGGGCGGGATTCCCCAAGGTTCTGAGATGAGCGCCGAGCACACAGCCGCTGGGTAGACGCGAGATGTGCTGCTGAAACCCTTCGTAGTGCCTCACTGGCGTGTGTGCACCGACGCGGTTGCTCTTTTTTTTCGTCTGAGGGCTGCCTGCAAAAGAGCGTTCCCCGCGCGCCTCGCCAGCGGTGTGCCTTGCACTCTTCCACTGGACCTCGCGATTCATCTGCTCTCGGTGCGTGGCCCCGTCTCTCCTCGTCTGGTTACTTCGCAGGCAAATGGAGTTGCTGCTGAAATTGCTGAGGACTCCGCGAGGCTCGCTCGCCATTCAACAGCTCGTCGACGCAGGGCGTGTGAAACAGGAGCTCCTGCAAGCTGCGATTGAGAAACACCGACGGCAGGAGGGCGAGGGGTTGCCGAGCGCGACTCCTGGACCCGCACACGCCGATGGCACCGGCCGCTTCGCTCCGCGGACGAACAAGGCCGCGGGCTCGCATCCGCTGCAGGCGACTTCCGACGCCGGCTGCCCAGCTGGAGGCGACCAGCCTTTCGCCCCTCCGGGAACGCCTCCCGCTTTTTTGGACAAGTCGCCAGCGCCCTCGGATCCCCAGAGCGCCGACGGGCACCCAGTCAAGCGCGCGCGCGTCGACTCCGACAACCCTTTGGCCGGGGCTCGCGAAGAAGAGGCGGGCTGTCGAGAACGGCCTGCAGTTGCCCATCTCCCTCCAGGCTCCCCCGAAGGCAGTTCAGCGTTTGGAGATGGCCAAGAAGCCGCTGTTGGCGGCGCCGCTGGCGAGAGGCAAGGCAGACAGCCGGGCAGTCGAGACCGCGAACAGGGACAGGCCGGTCGATGCGACGGCGTCGCGGGTGCGGTGAACCTAACCGCGTCTGCTCGACTCCAAGCAGGCGGTCTCAGCTCGGGGAACGGCGCGCCGTCTGCGGGAGTGCGGGGAGCGGCGCCTGCGAATGCGGGCTCTGGGACCCAGCGAGCGCCGAGTGGCGCTGCGCGAAGCAATGCGCCCGCAGAGAGTTTCGGGGAATGCCCTCCAGCGACGCTGCACAGCGGGGGCGTGTCTGGGGGCGCGGCGGTCTTCCCCGGATCTGACGGGTCGGGAAGCATGGGGAGTCACCGTCTCGCTTTTGTGAGGATGATGCGCACGCTGCTGTCTCGGCCGCAGCCCGTCAAGCGCATCGAGCCGGACGCGTGGGACGGAGAGGGTGGTGCACTGGCGATTGAAGCGACCGTGGCGGGTCTCGCTGACTACGCGGGACCGCGCCCCGTGTACACTGCTCGTCACCGCGGCGGACAGGCGTTGGGTGTCGAGACGGACGCACAGTCTCTCTCGGAGGCGCTGCGGAGTGTGGCGAGGCGCACCGCGGTGGCTCTGGATCCAGGCACGGAGACACGACTCCAAGCGGAGCCGCCGGCTCCAGGCGTGGCGGCGCAGGTGCACCAGATGCAGGAGCGGCAGGCGGTTCGCAGCCAACAGCCGTTCTACCACAGCCTTCACCAGCTTTCCTTCCTGACGCAGCCTGCGGGACCTTTTCCCACGCACGGGGCTCCAGCGGCCTTTCGCTCGTTGCGAGATGACGCGAGAGGGATGCCCGGGTACTACCTGGACGCCAAGGGAAGGAGCGTGGCTCTGGCGGCGTGGCGCAACGTTCCAAGGCGCGCGGACGACGCCTGCTTCGCACCGCGGCGAAGGCTAGGCCGCCTGGATTCCCATATTCAGCGCCTGCTGGAGACCTCCGTGAGACGCTTGAGTGGCGTGTATGGCCGGAGATTTCTCTTGCGCGACGAGAAAGCGATTCGCGACACGATCAAGCGAGCGTTAAAAGACAGACTACGGTGAGACTGTAAAGAACAGGAACCGCGGAAAGTTCCGGGTCTTGCGTTGCATTCCGTCCGTGTGTTGCCAGTGGACGCGTGCGCTGCCTCGAGCCTGCGGACGCAGCTGTGTATCTACACTGGAGGGCCTGACTCCGTAACAGACTTGTGCGGGTGAAGAACGCTGGCAAGGGACCACTTTCATTTCCTTGAGAATCCGGCGTTGGCGTTGAAGCGCCGCGATGTGCAGCCGACCTGAAAGAGGGAGCCGGCGGAGTGGCGGTGGACGAGCGACGGGAAATCACAAGTAGGGGTCTGAGCGAAAACAGGTAGCGGACGCGGAGACAAGGAAGTCTTCGGGATGAATGCTTGCCTACGTATGCATGCGTCATCGTGCCATCCGATGAGGAACCACAATTTAACACGGTGCAGTCTGTAAAGGATTGAAGCCAAGACGTCTTGGCGTGAAAAAGCTGGGACGCATATGCGCACGTAGCCTGTTTTTTCTTTTGACGCGTAGCGAAAACGCACAGCGCCGAGGGCGAGGGTGAGGCCGAACGAGACTATGGGAACATCACGCTTTGCTGGACTGGAAATCTCTCGTGTTTTCCGTGCTGTCGAACCTCGGAAGAAAGTCGGCCTCTCCAGCGACGCAGGCGACTGAATCGTTTCTCAGTTGCTGACATGCGGCGTCGTGTACGTACAGGGCTATGGCGCCAAGTCTGAGTGCGCTTTCCGAGTACCGAGTTGACCGCCTTTTCCAGCGTTTGTCTGCCGGCGCAGATCCGTCAGACAACAGCCGCACCGTTGATTTCGATTTCCCCGACGAGGGGATGGGCGACGACGCGTTCGCAGAACTGTTGCAAGGCTCGTATCCGTGTAACAGCGAGAGACCGTCCGACTGGGAAGGCCCAGACCCTGGCTCGGGCAGCGCGCTGGCGACAAGTGGCCCCGCAGGTTTGCTCCAGCATTTCTCGATCAAACAAGACATCGGTGAACTGCAGGCCTTCTTTATGCAGAAGGAGAGCGACAGACAACTGGTGAGCGAGTGGCGAGAAGGAACTGGGACTCTCGAGGGAGTGTATAGACAGCAAACGGGGCTTGGGTGCGCAGGGGCGAGACACGCGGCTGGTCGATCCAGTGCACGCGCCTGGTCTTCTCTGTGCCGGACGGTGTCTCCTGGATCACCTTCCCGGCATTCTCGCTCGGCTGCAGGGATAAGCGAAACTTTCCTGTGTCGACGCAGATGCCTCTCTTGCGCAGCACGTAGTTTTCTCACGTCTTACCGTGTCATGCGTTTGGGCCAAACCGCGAAAAGCCCCTGTTCGCGAGACTCATCGGCGTGCCCCCACCGCTGACGGGGTTCCCCACGCGATATGCGCGCGGGTCGGTGGATCCGTCTCGAGCCGTCTCGGCACAGCGGCCTTGCTCGACAGAGATGCAGCGGCTGTTCCAGCGGCGGGGCCTCACAGCGCGTCCACCGTTTGCGAGGCGTCTTTCCGCGTTGGCGAGAAACAGATGGGGACGAGAACGCGGGCGAGGCTACCTCTACGGGCACCGCTTTGTGTGCGCTTCTCTGTGTGCGCCGCGCCGCGGCTGCAGGTGGACCGTCTGCGGAAGCTCCAGGAGAACCAGCGGAGAAACCGGTCCAATCGAGCAAGACAGCGCGCAGTGGCGCCGGCAGGCGACGCGGCGGGCGGAGGCCTCACAGCCAGCGAAGATTTGAGTCGCGACGGCGTCGGCGATGCGGTAAGATCTCTTCTCTTCAAAGACAACGGAACGCAGAGCTGGTTGTCGCGATGGGGTTTGCGTGGAAGACGTCGACACGCCCACGAAACCTGAATAGATGCCACCGTGCACCCAAAAAGGTTCAGACACCACGCGTAGCCTGGGCCAGAAATCGACGGACTGAGGGCAGGCTGCGAGCTCGCGCGGGGCGGCGTGGGGGGCCAGTTTCGATCCGGAACTTCCCTCGCTGCACTGCTGGGTCAGCAGTAGACAACTCCTGCATGCTGAAGAAGACTTTCCACGCTTTTCAGTGCGCGACAATGGGTTGTGCACAAGTCTGACATCGTGAGTTAATGCGGGACCGTTCTCCTGCATCTCGCGTCACCGGTCGGGGCCAAGGCGCGAAAACGCGCAACGCGAGTGCTGCTGCCGGCGCGGAGATCATCTCGAGCGCGTCCGCGAGGATCGAAAACCTCTCTCTGTCTTTTTGGAACCGCGTGAGGCCTCGCGAACGTTTGGTCTTCTGTCGCCTGCTCTCGCGCTCTCGCAGACGGACAGCCTCTCTGCGTTGTTTGGACCAGCGCCAGGGGCCGCAGCTGCCGCCGAAGGGGCTCCGGGGCCGAGCGTCTGGGCGCCGGCGCTCCGTTCTGGCGGCTCTCTCGGCAGCCAGCAGTGGAAAGTGCAGAAGGCAAAGCAGGAGCAGCTGGAGGCTCAGCGGCGAGAGGCCGTGGCCGTCGCGGAAGCGAAGGCGATTGAATTTGCGAAGGTGAGAGGAGGGCGAGAGCGGGGCGGGGAATGCGACAGAAGGGCTGGAGCGCGCGAAAGGGGCGGAGGCCAAAGAGACGAAGAGACACCGGGAGCGAAAGGAGCAAAAAATGAGGGTGGCCGAGAGAGGGGTTTTCGAAGCGGGGGGGGTCAAGAGACCCGCAGATCTGCAGGATCGGCGGAGAGGACCCGAGAGCTGACTGTGGGTAGATGCCCACTTGAGAGGTGTGCAGAAGGCAGGCGCATCTTTTCGAAAGGAAGTTCGTGGCACATGCGTTTGGCGTTCTGTTGCTGGAAGCGAAAACGCTTTCCAACGAGGCGCCTTCCGAGCTTCTGCCGTGCAAAGTGTCGTGTCTGAAGAAGGATGGACGCGCAACAGTGTCGAAAACCGGTCCAGGCGGCACGTTACGGAGAGGCGCCAGAGCTTCTTGAAGACACTCGATCAACGTCAAAACGTGCAGCGAGATCCGCGCACCTCGTGCATGTGCCTCCCTCCGAATTCTTGCAGGTTGCTCAATCCCAGCGATGCCTGCTTTTGAAAGTCACCGCCCTGGACTTCCGAGCCTTTCTGCACACGCGAACGGCAGCCTCGCTGTTCCCCGCACAGTTCAGGTAACAGCACCTGGGGTCTCGTCTGTCGAGAGGGGAAACGAGTCCTAGGAACACAGACGCCCAGAACTTCCAGGCTGTCTTTCGACCGACACTGGGCTGGGAGGCGAGGATTCCCTGCTGCGTGTATCACAATTTTCGAAACCCCGTGGATGTTCCAGCGTGAAGTCTCTCTCGTTTTCGTGTCTCCTGGGGGTTCCGTCTCGGTAGATTCACTTCGTGACGCACCTGCCGCTGTAGCCAAAAGGTTCCGCAGTGTGCGGCCCCGCTGCCGCTTGCCGTGTCTATAGAGCCGGAGCTTGTGCGCGGGCGCGAGTCGCGAGGCTCGGTTCGGATCGTTCTCGCCGCCCCGCGCGTGGGGTCATCTGTGTGTAGGGCCATCCCTTGTTTGTGTCTCGCAACAGGTTGCGTCAGCTTCAGCTGATTGAGATGCTCCACTTCGACTTACAAGCGCCTCCAGGTCGCGTCGCCCGGCACCTGCTCGTCGGGGCTCCGGTGCCGCGTGCGCCTGCGCAACCCGCCGCGGGCCAGAGCGGAAACTCGGCTGTGCCTTCCGCGGCTGTGCCATCCTCGTTTCCCGCAGCCACTGCTGCGCGAGTTGCAGCCGTCGCTCGCCCGAGCTCCGCGTCCGCACAGAGTCAAGGCGGCGCATTTGGAGCGGGGACGTCTCCAGCTGCGGACAAAAACGAGGCTGCGGGGGGCGCGAGCGCGGCGGCGGTCCCAGGCGGTGCGCGCCGACTCCCTGGAGACACCCGAGACGGCCAGGCGCCCTCGGAAAGCTGGCCTGCTTCCAGCGGCCTCGAGTCGGCGCCGAGGGCGCCCCAGGCGCAGAGCGGTTTGGAAGCGCCTCCTGCGGGGAAAAAGAGCGCCAGCAAGAGTCCTCGCGTTCGCGGGCGGAAGAAGACCAGCGCGTGTGGGGCGCATGCGGCGAATCCAAAGGGCGTTCTGGGCCAGGACGGAGAGCAGGCCGTGTCTCGGCCTGCGCTTGCGGAAGGGAACCAGGGCGGCGCGACGCGCACTGGCCTGGACTCCCAAGATCCCGGTGTCGATACAGGCGGAGTCGACTCTCTCGCGGACTTGTTTGGCGGCGCGCGAACCGAAGACTTCCCGACGGCTTCAAACGCGCGAGACGAGAGAAAACCGGGTCCCGGCCCGCACGACGAGACGCCAGGACAGAAAAAGGCTCCTGGAAGCTCTCTCGGCGGCGCCAAGTTTCGAAAGGGGAACGGCCCCGGCGACTCGCAGAGAACTGGAGGGGGGAGCGGCAGCGCGGCCCCAGGAAGTTCCGGAAAGGCCGCTGCCGGTCGACAGACTTCCGGTCCTGATCGGCAGGAACCAGCTGTGCGCGCCGACGGCGATGCACTGGCAGCGGCGCAGACACGCCGTGAGGCAGCCTCAGGGGCGACTGCGCCGTTCTTCCTGCGGCCGTGGACTGGGGGGACTGCTCCGGATGGGCCGGGAAGCGATGACTTCGGTACAGGTGCGGGAGGTGTGATCATTCCCGATTTGGACGGCGAAGGAGAAGATGAGTTCATCTAACACGGACGAACGACCCTGGCCGTCGCATTGGTGATTCAGACGCATGCGAAAAAGTTATCCGCTGGAGTGTATGTAGCACATGCGTTGCGGCGCCACCCCCGCCAAGTTCTCATCTAGCCTCTGGAGGGGACACACTGAACCTCCTCCTGTCAGCTACCGGTGCACTCAGCGTTTTGTGCGTCGGACAGACCCGCAAGGGACGGAGACGCTTCGTGCCGGCGTGTCACGCCTTGCTGTACAGACACAGGCGGCGCTCGTGCCGAGCGACGATGTCGCGCGCACGGCACAACGAGCGGCTGCCGGGTGACCCCGCACCTTTCGTCTCTGCTGTCCCTCGCCCGAAAACACTCGCCTCGCACGCTGCCCAGCTCTCGCAGAGCGCTCGTGGTGGGCGGTGCGCGACTCGTGAGTGCGCCTTTGACTTTATACCGTGCATTGCTGTGTGGCAGTCTGTTTTCGCTCTTTCGAAGCTCTCGCGCCTCGTTGCGCAGCTGCACTGCTGGCTGGTGAAAGAGCTGTCTGTAAACCGGCAGCGTACGAGTGTCGCGTGTTTTTGTTGCTGAGTTTTGTTTGGTAGCGGCGACGGCAGGTTTCTGTTTCGCGCATATTCGTGAGCGCATTTCGAGGTCCGAGCAAAATGCTTGCTCCCGTTCCAGCACTTCCAAGGAGACCGCTGCACTGGCACTTTCCCTTCTCGGACGTATCTGTGCGTACCTACAGTGTGAGAAGACTCGTGGTCTCTGTCGCCACACATCTTTTAAGTCAGAACGCGCGTGCGCGGTTTCTTCGAGCGTTAAAATCACTTTCACCTGCTGGTTTCCGCGTTAGCCAATATAATCCCGGGCAAAGGTTTTTGGAATGAGATCCGAGCTTCCCGAACTCAGCTCTAAAGGACTGAAAACTGGTTAGAAATCGAACAGTGTACCACGCGGACCCTTCACATGCTGACACGGGGCCGTCACAGAACACAAAATACACCGTTCAGAAAGGTACGACTTCATGCTTCGATGACAGCGAACCTGCAAGCAACCTACTTTTTCTGCATTGTTCCAGCACAGCCGACGTGCGAACAAGGCCACATATATCAAAGATCTCGTGGTGACGTTTGTCCCACACGTCACTTGCACAAATGACAGAGGTGGGCGCTTCTGTTCAAGAAGCGGCCACTGTAGAGACACTTCACCATCCACGTTACTGAACGCCCCTGACTGCCGTGCAGCCAGTTGTGACACATCTTTCAAACAGCTGTGGTTCTTTAGTGTCGTACCTGACTATACTGCTTTGCGTGAAATTTGCACAGCCTCAACTGATCACACCGTCGTGTGCACCGTGTCGGCATCGCCGAGAGACACCGACGCGAGAGTCTCGGAGTTAACGCGTCTGACACAACGTGAAAAACGGACGCGTGTCTACTCACAAAAAGCCGCAGGAGACACAGGAGAGCTTGCAGGCGCGAGAAAAGCTGGCACATCCGTAGAGTCTTCTGACGCGTTAAATGACACCAAACCGCTCCGCAATCTTCCATGCGTGGAGCTGCGTCTGTTCCCAGTCCACTGTCCGGAACCGGTCGCGAATTTGTTCTGCCTGTTGAACACGCAGCACATAAAACAACATCGGTCGAATGGGCCTCGCATGCCTCCATTCGCACTCGCCTGGAAACCGCAAACCCGCACACCCGTGCCTCTCGGAGAAGGAAACTGCTCTGTAAAATCCGCGGCTCCAACGCACCTTTTGAATCGTGGCGAGCAGCTGCTGGACCCACGCTCCCCGGCAGCTTCCGGCTTCTAGCCGACTCCTTCTCTTCCCTTTGCCGCTGCTGCAGGACCCAGCCTGGAGTTCGAGGCTTCGCCGCCAATTCTTGAATTCGAGACGGAAACGGCCGCCCTGCAGAGTCGCTGAAGACTCAGCGACGTCCACATGACACTGGTTGATGATGAGGGAGACACTCCCCACAGCTGCTGAGAAACCCCGGAGCACGAAGTCGCGAGAAGACCTGAACCAAAAGAGGTGACCTTGGGCCAGAACGAAAAACAGCAGTCGCCGGAACGGGAGAGACCGCAGCAGTCGTGAATACGAAGAACGCCTCGACGACGCCAGGTTCATGACGAAGAGGCAACCTGAAGAAGGAAAGGATAAAAAAAGAACCCGTTGCACGCACTGACGCTGAATTCACGCCTAGGCCTCTCCGTCCCAGCAGACAAAAACACTCAGGCGTCCTCGCCAGTCCGGAGACCAAGCGTGTATTATGCACTGCACTCAGGCAGTGCCCCGCCTCCCCCCCCCCTGTCTGGGGATTTGTCAACAATAAGTGCAAAAAACTGCGGCGCTAGCTCTGACACACAACTCGAGCCCTCGAGTTTTCCAGTCACCTCGAACTTGATCAAAGACAGTCTCAGGATCGTGGCCACCCTCTCAACCGACCCCCTTGTACTCTGCGGAACCCATGTTTCTGCACTTTTGAACGGCACTCGTCGTTTCGCGCGTACCTTCGAAAGACGGCATGTCATCCAAGTGAAGGAGGCCTTCCTCGTCCTCGACCAGGAGCGAGAAGTGCTTCCGTTTGACTACAAGGAGATCGCTGTCGAGACACTTCTTGCTTGCTCCCACTCGCCCGATCCCGCGACTGGGCGACCTGTAAGAACTGTAGATAAGCTCTCCGTCTCCACGGTTGCTTTCGCCCAACTCCGCCTGGCTCGGGGCTGCAGCGGAAGACGCATCGGAGTTAGTGCTGATCCCTGACACGCCCCTCGACGTGACAGAAGCACATCCCCCGCTGCGCGCCGAGTTGGACGGCAGGCTGGTCGCCGCCGTCGTTGTGCCGGCCGCGCGGTTCTGCTGGAAGTCCTGTCTCTCAGCCTTCCCATTCGCCTCGCTCCCTTGGTCCGAGGACTCTGGGTCAACGGAACCTGTTTCCCCATCTGAGTCCGAACGCGCTGTCCATGGCGCTGCTTTGGGCCTTTCGTGTCCTGACGGCTCGCCACCGCCTTTTTCGGTGTCCCTGCAGCGGCCAGTAACGGACGACGGATAAGCCGCGGCCACACCAGTCGAACAGTCGTCACCATCCATTTGATCTCGCGCATGTCGAAGAACGTGCAACGTTGGTGCGATGTACAAGTCTACTTCATGTGTGTCCCAGGGGTCTAGCGACAGCGCGCGATTCATCAAGTCGCCTTCCCCGGGAAAAAGACTCCCAGTAGATCCCATCTCGAGCAGATCCGTCCCTGAAGATCCACACGGAAACAACTGCAGACGTTGGAGGTGGAAGCCCGAATCCTCGTGAAGCCGGTCGGTGTCGAACGAATCTGCGGCCGTTCCGATGGCGCTGTCTGGACCGCGCCCATCTGCAAAAGCGAGAGCCGCATGCTCACCCCCGGCGTCGTGAGTCCCGGGCGACTCCGACCCAACCACGTCTTCGAGCTGCGAGTTACACGGGGGTATATCGGCAGGAGCCCCCGCTGTCATCGACGCGACAGGACGCGACACCGAGACTGTTTTGGTGCCCGATGGCCTCTTGGTCAACCTCCGGTCGCAGCTGCCTCCGTCCGACTCACTGGTGCTGCACATCGTGCTGCCGCTGCTGCTCTTGCGAACCATCTCCCTGTCAGTGTCGCCGCCTTCCTGGCCACTGGCGCCTACACACAGACTACACGGTCCCTCTGTTGGGACAGCGTGGGATTCGCAGCCACCGTCGCCACGTTGTGCACAAAAGTTCGGCGGTCTCTGCACACACTCCGTCGGCGTCTCCTCTGCCAAACTCGGATTCTCTTCCTGCTCGAAGAGGGCCCCGTTTTCGTGGGACCGACCTTTCATCCACCTTCCCACCCTGCCGGACCGCATCCCGACGCAGCGTTGCCGAGAAAGCGAGCACGCGTTCTGCACAACGGACACGCGTCTGGCGTCAGGCGAAGCCCAAGAGGCTGAACGGACCGCGAAGGCGCCTCCAGGATTCGCGGCCTTCGTCACGGTGTGTGACGGACTCTCCGGGCGCACTGCGCCGTCAGAGTCTCTCGGCGTCGCGACAGCCCTCTCATCGGCGAGGGAAAACGACCGACTCCTCCTCCACACATTGGGGCGATTCCCGGCGCCGCACACGGGCATATCGTCACCGGGATCCGATGCGTCCTGCGGTTCCCTGGCTCTCTCGTGCGCCGTCACGCCACCACGACGCAGATCATCGCTACTTCTCGACTTCCGCAAAGAGGGCACCAAACCTCTCGGACTCCATTTATCCCCACTGCCTGACTGGACGAACGAGGGCGAGACAAAGACCCTGTCGCCTCGAGTACTAAGCTGCAGTCCTGGTCGCGACCGATCTGGCGTCGAGGAACGCCGGCGGAGATCGTCTTGGGGGTTCGCTCCACAGACTCCCGACCCTGAGAGTGTCGCTCTATCCGTCCCACATTCGACGAAATGCGTCTGCTTGCAATCGCAAAGGCAGGCCTGCGGCCGCAGAATTGGCGAATAGCCTGGGAGGCCAGCATTCTCTGGCCTACTCCCTGGGCGAGAAAGTGCCCCGCTTCCGAGTGCGCCGCACCCTAATGAACAGCGCTGCTTGCGTTCAACAGGCTCGGAGTGAGGTGGAGCCCGCACGGGGAGCAGCTCATCCAGCCCGGTCGACACGCCTCGCTCGTCCACGTCCTTCACCGACCTTCTCACAGGACCCTCCTCTCCGCCCCGCGAGGCCTCGAGATTCCGCCCACCCGTTCGCTTGTGCGCTTTGTCGGGCGCATCAGGAGATCCACACCAGTCGCCAAATGCACCAGTGAAGTCGGGAAAGGTGGGTGACTCCTCTGACTCACCACCTACCAGAGGCGAGTTTGACGCGTCTGCAGCTGGGGCGAGAGTGTCGCCGACCTCGGCGACGCCCGACAGGTTCGGAGAGGTTTTTCCGATGGCGCGGGCCCCAGATCCTGTAAGCGACTGCCATGCACGAAAAACCCCGGCGGAAGTCCCTCGATTCTGATGGCTCGCAAGGTGCTGCGCCGAAAAGACGCATCTAGGTGCTCCATCGGCGGAATTCGGTCCGAAGGCAGTTCCGACCGAAAACACGCTTCTGCTTGAAGGGCGAACAACGACTTGATCCGCAGGACGCGGCGGCGAGTCGCTTTCTTCTGGAATCAAGCGCGAGACCGCCCCGGATGACGACCGCCGGGAGAAAGGCGGCCACCGCAACCACGGCGAGAACAGACTGGATTGAGACGCCGCGCGACATATTGCACGCGGCGCACCCGTCGTGCCTGGCAGGGAGTCACGGACGATCAGTCCACTCGCCGCTGTGGCGCTTTGCGAGAGTTGCGCCTCACGTTCTCGAGCTGGGTTTTCCCCAGGGCGACGCAGCTCCTGAGAACGCGTGATGACCATCGTCGCAACCAGCGCGCAGAAAGCAAGGAACTTTCTGGAGCACCAACATTGCAGGTGCACGTCTCTAAACACAACGAACGTGACAACGAACGTGACAGAGAGTGCCCAGTACGCCCCGAGGAAGCGCAGAGCGAGGCCCCAGCCGCCGGTCTACACACGCAGCGCAACGTCGGACTCGCTTCCAACTGTCCAGGTGAACCCCTTCACGCCGGCGTTCCGAGTCAAAACTCGAGCGCACGCTCGAAATATACGGCCGCGGTGAAGTGTGGCTGCAAACCGCCCAGTCGAAAAAAAAAACAGAGGCACGCGACGCGGAGCTCATTCGCCGACGCAGAATTGCCTTCCTGGCAGATATCGAAGAACATTTGCTCCTCGCCGGCAGTGCGAACCTGTGAGGGAACGCGGCACAAAAGAAGCGCACTTAAAGAAGGCTGAAGTCTCTCCACGACGACGCTACTTTGGCCTTGTTCGACGAAGCGGAGCTTAACAGATCGTAAACCAGACGCACACGCCCCTGTCAGGGCAACACGGAATTTGCACGACAACGGGCACCCATCAGACGCTTCTCGACGACAAGCGACGATCGAGTGCGCATCTCGGAAACTGCAAAGCTGATAATCAAAGGATGGTGGTACCGGACAGGACACACATCTGAGTGCACCAAGACAGAGCTCCGGCCCTAACACGGCCTACGTCCCCAAACACAGTCAGCTCAGTTGCACGCGCAAGACAATTCATCAACGCCGAATTACGTGTCGAGCTACTCCGAGGGCAAAGGGTGTGAGCCGAAAAAGCAGAAAGAAGCTCCGTAGTAGGCGCCTGCATAACTTCTCTGCGACGACCAAACAGTGACCGCCGACGTTGGCTCACAAGACCGCTCCCTGAAGTCGAACCCCGGAACACCGTAGCGCAGAAGGAACGCGAAGAGCTACACATACTACAGCTGAAATCCTACGTTTCTTCAAACTAGCTGTTGACATCGACGCAATGTACCATGCGTTGCACTACTGGACTAGAGCAACGATCGACGAAAAGAAACGGAACCGTACTGCATCGTTGTGTAAAAGAAAGTGAACACAAGTTGAGATTGCATGACATCCTCGACGCGTAGACACCCTACGCACGGACCTTGAATGACTGGAGAAAGGAACGCTTCCTCGGCAAGCAACCCCCCGGCAACAAGCTGGTATCTCGCCACTTTCGCATGCTTAATGATCTAGGTGCTCACTCGTGTAATAAAGCATTTGGCCTCGGCCGTTCTCGAGACCGAAGCGCAGTATTCACCTCTCCTTTCAGTCTATCGTTTCGCTTAACCGCATTTTGCAGGGCCAGAAAAAGCAAAACAGCCGCCGTCGGCGCCGGGGCCGATACGTTCACCGTTGGATTCACGCCGGGGAGGCGCAGTGTTGGGTGCACAGCTCGACCTGTTGTATAGTACAATTACAGCTCACGCCACATGTCGCGGAAGAATGGCCCTTGTTGCGCCGATCCTTCAAACAAATTAGTGACAAATTCAGATCCCTCTCTTCAGTAAAAAAGGTCCAAAATCGACTTTACAAGTCACCGAGGAAGCTGGAGGCGATATATAGCCCAGAATCTTCGGCGCATGGCCCCGCAGTGCACGCGTCTCAAAGAGCCAGTCAGCGACACACTTCTTGTCAACAGGACGCCGGTTAGTGCGTTTGTTTGCTAGGCACGCGCGACTTGCCTGGAAGGGGGGGCTGCGTCTCCAGTACAGTTTTTACTCCGAGCGAGCAGCATTCAGTGCCCTCGTCGCTCCGCGCGATCACGGTTCGTTCCACAAAACTGTGCGCGGAACGCCTGCCGGAGCGACAGCGGAGCCTGCATGCACGACTGCAACTGAACCGGGTCTGGCGATGAGCTTATATGCGGGGCCAGCAACGCTCTCGTGGCGCCGTCCTTCGTGTCTCCATTAGGAGGCTCTGAACAGCATGCTTGTGTGGAAAGTTCCGCGGGAGCTGTGACAATCCGAAGCGACGGGCGAGGGCGCCGAATGGGGTATCCTACGTTTTTGGCCAAGATTTGAGGGCTCTATGAATCCCTTCTGTACCACGTGAACTAAAAGTTGGTCCGATTCTCAACAGGGGAACATTGCACTTCGCGGTCGTGTGCGCCTCGTCCCGAAAAAGTGTGACCGAGAGAAGCAGGAACAATGGCGGCGCTGAGCCCCCAGAAAGGTACGCGGTGGAATGATGCAGAAGGGTGACTCTTTTCGGACTTTCATGAGCGTATTCTGGAGGAACAGGAGGGGGCAGGAGCTCTGCATCTCCAAATACGAGGAGGAAGAGACATTCCTCTCTGTAGTGTGGCACGAATGACACACAGTTGGAGCGTCGTCGACGGACGTGTTCCGGCGACGACGCGTTCCGCGCTTCTGGTGATTTGGCGGCATCGGAAGAGCTAATTGACACGAGCACAACTGCAAATCTCCGAAGGAAACTCCTTTTTGCAAATGTGTGTGAAGCCGGCATTTCCACCGGTACGCGTTTACCTGCGCGAACGGCCCACGTCGGTACTGAAGCTTGTGAACGAACCGATTTTCAGTTGTGCCTGGCTTCCTGTCGTTCTTGCAGTTGCTGAACTGAAGGCATTCATAGGAATGTGCGAGAGAGACCCGTCCATTCTGCATCGACCGGAGTTGGCTTTCTTCAAGGAATACCTCCAGTCACTCAACGCGGAGATCCCCGCTGAAATGCCTGCAAGGGGAGGATCGCCAGAGAAGCCTGCCACAGCTCCTGTGCCTGAGGAGTCGTCTGACGAAGAATCATCGGAAGTATGTGCGGGCGGAGAGGCTACAGAGATGTTGCCGGGTTTGACGAATTCGTAAAGGCAAGCATCAGTTGGTCCCCGTCGTGCAGTGAGCGTCGCCGCTTCCAGAGCATGCGACTGCTGTCGAGTCTGCGCATTTGTCCATTCTACTGACCTACTGACGGCGAAAAAACGTGTCTGTTTCTTTTTTCGTATGCAGTCGGAAGTAGAGGAATTCGACGAAGAGAGTTTGAAAGACAGCGAAGTTATTCCGCCTGAGACAAATCCCCCTCCTCCACTTGCGCCGGAGGGTCAAAAAGAACTAACTGATGACGAACAAGACAAACTTGGAAAGCTGAAGGAAGAGGCAGCCGCAGCATGCGAGGTAAGGGTATGGATAGGAGCTCCCCTCATGCTGCCTCGCCATCCTCGGACCACAACTGAACTTTCACTTGCGGCCATCTACGTTCTTTTTCAGGCGGGAGAATGTGAAACTGCTTTGGCGAAGTACACCGAGGCGCTTCTAATCGGAAACCCGACTGCTCTGCTGTACACACGACGAGCTGATGTCCTTCTGAAACTGAAGAGGCCCGTTGCTTGCATCCGTGACTGCGATGAGGCCCTGAAACTGAACCCCGATAGCGCTCGGGCCTACAAAATACGTGGAAAAGCCAATAGGTGAGCGCCTGACCAAATTCGTATTGCCTGCGTCGTTGACGAAATCCTTCTTTAAAAAACTGTATTCGTATGCTCTCTCGGTGCGTGGTATGTTCTTTTCGTAGGCTCCTAGGCAAATGGCGAGAAGCCCATAGTGACCTTGATATGGGTCAGAAGGTTAGTTGTCGCAACAAACTGGCATTGGCGCAAGAGACGTGATGAGACCTGCGGGGTCCCGGAACGCGGTCTTTTAAGTAAGGCCTGGTCAGTGCCATCGACTTTGTACGTGGATTGTGACGTGCGTATTACGGTCAGTGCGTGCGATTCGTCTTCTTGCGTGTACTTGGATTTGGTGACGGTTTGTAGATTGACTACGACGAAGGCCTGTGGGATATGCAGAAGCTGGTGGATGAGAAGTTCAGGAAGATCGAGGAACACGAGAGGAAGATTCTCCGGAAGCGCGAAGAGGTAACTTCATATCTTATGATAGCCGACTCAGCTTTTCCTTGGTCCCCAGGATTGTGTGCGTTCCTTCAGTCTGGACCAGTTGCCCTTGTGCATGTGTTTAGGCGGAGAAAAAGCGTCGTGAAAAGGAAGCGAAGAAGCGGCGTGCTGCGGCTCAGCGGGCTTACGAAGAACAAAAACAGAGGGACGCTTCGGGCTCAGGCAAGTCGCTACGACTTCACACGAAGCGCCGGCGACGTAAACGCGCACGGTTCCTGGACTCTGTTACTTTTGTGCTGCCGGTCACTTACCTACAGGTGGTTTCCCTGGAGGTTTCCCTGAAGGATTTCCAGGATATGGTGGCGGCGCGGGATTCCCAGGAGGCGCTGGTGGATTTGGCTTCCCAGGAGGGATGCCTGGGACCTTTGCGGGCAGTAGCTGTGGAGGGCCTGGGATGACAGGCACCCCTGGAGGCTGCTGCGGTGGCATGGGAGGCGGATGTGGCGCTCCTGGTATGCCTTCTGATTCCATGCCCGGCGGAGCTGGTAAGTGACAGATGGGATGTTACCGTGCACGGATATTGGTTTTGTTTGGGCTCTGGTTATGTGGCTTTCTGAAATGGGATGTGCCGTTTCGCAGGTAACCTGTTTGGAGCCCTTAACGATCCCGAACTTAAGAAGCTTTTTGAGAATCCCAAGGTAGGCCGTGACCGATCCCCAGAATGTCGCGCTCAGTGGAGGCACGCCTCGTCTGTTGATGTCTTATCTACAAGTGGGTGTGTGCTGCTGGTCTTTCTTCGCAGATGATGGCCGCATTCCAGGATATCATGTCTAATCCATCTTCGATTTCAAAGTACGCTAGTGATCCAGAGGTAATGGCGGCCCTCGGTAGCCTCACATCGAAATTCGGTGGCGGAATGCCGGCTGCCGGATTCCCAACTGGCTCTCCGATGTGATGGTACAACTTATCAGGCAATTAGCTAGAGTTGATACTGGTGGCAGTGCCTTTTCCAATGAGTTTGTTGTACGTAGAGTATGGTCATGCAGCAGTAAGGCTGACAGCCCACGTTGTGTGGCTTGGTGAGCACCTGCTGTGTTGGTTGGTGACGGGACTTACGCCACAACAAGGTTGATCTTGGAGAATTCCACGACAACTGAGCGTAACGGTTTCGCAAGAGCACTGAGTGTACAACAGTCTGTAACACTGCGGGTGATGGGTGTTGCCCTCGGCACTGCCGGGACGTTCGAGATTGGTGGCCTGCGAGAGCGCCTTGAAATGGGTAGTTCATTATACATATCTGTGGAAGGACACCGTTTACGACTGGCAGCTTGGCAACCAGGTGCAAGTGATGTAACATGCGAAACTAGGTCGCGTCAAACCGAGTGCTAACGCCAGTCATCTCTGACCACGTTGTGTTTGGTAGACATTGTTTTCCCTTTGGTTTTGCTTTGGGAGACTCATCTCTTGCTTCCTGAGTGGGCATGTTGAGAGACGTCTGTTTCACCCCCTACTGTCTGTGCCGGTCCCTGGTGAGGCAAGAGATGAGTCCCGTGATGAAGCACAGAGTTTTTGAGTGCTTACCTGAAATGGACTCCAGTTCGAGAGTCCGCCACTGGTCCCGTAGTTAGCCCCTTCAGGAACAGAATCATCGAATAGTTTTTTTTTCCAACATACGAGAAGGCTTACATCTGGGCAGGAACGAACGCGGGCCTCCTGGGTCGTGCGTGATAGCGATACGCTCATCTCATGTATGCGGATATCTGCCTCACCAGATGTGGGTGAATTAAATACATAATGAATCTGTTGGAGAGCGATGCCGGCAGCAACGCAGTCGAGGAAGTACACGATAAATCTACACTCGGGGGCAATCGCGGAGCTGAAAATGCAACTTTTGAAATACCGCTTACTCGAACTTGGTTACGGTGTCTGTAAGCCATATTTGCTGCGGTACGCGTGTTTTGTAGAGGTTAGCTGAGCCGGAAAGGTCGGACTCACCATTTGGGAGGCCACTAGAATGCCAAGGCAGATAAATCCAGTCATGAAAACCGCAGCAAGACCTGCAGATCCCGCGTCCACAGCAGCTGATTCGTGCGGATCGAGTTCGCGTTTACTTGTGGCAAGCGCGAGGGTGATGCTTAAGTGGGTAGGAGATTTATAGAAATAATACACAAGAGTGCCTATTGACAACAGCCTTAACAGCCGCCTGCTGGATGTGCGCGTCGATTTTTCTCACCGAGGATGCCCATGGTAACACATCCTCCAATCTGAAATGCCGTCCATGAATTTTGCTTCACACAGATTGTTTTTTGAGCACTTACGTCTTGTGCGAAGTAGTGGGCAACGATGGCGGCAACACAGTACAGAGCAACGAATAGAATCCTGGGCTTCGCTTTCTCACACTCCATTCCCTCGATGGGGATATCGTCGGCCCCGCCAAAATACATCTTCGGTAATAGAAAAGCAGTAGAGCAACCGAACGGTATGAGGAGTGTGTGGTACGAGGAGGATTTACAGGGCGTGAACCAGTAAGCGGCGAAGCCAGTGCTCTGCCCTATGTGAAGGACTTCAGGCTGTGGGTCTGGCGTAGGTACACTACGGGCAGCCGAGCAGTCGAGTGCACACCGCAAGCCTTCCCCCCTGCGTAGAAAGAGGGAGTTGCGAGGCTTGCAGCCTTCTTACTTCACAATTCGTAGTACACCACATGCATTCTCTTCACGACTAGACGTGGACTAGCACAGTATTAACCCAGGCTGCCTGGGCTACACTCAGGAAAACGTGCTTGCTTCTTGTATCTATTAGCACTCTAGCAGACGCGCTGTCACTGTACTTCACATGCATCAAGGGGACAAGGAATCAGCGATTAGGGGCTCGTCAAGGAATTGTTATAGATACGGTGCAAGAGCAGGTATAGAACGCTTAGGCATGCAAGGAACCGGCTGATCAATCCCTGACGGAAGTGACGTTTACTAAAGCAGACAAGACCCGATCTATGAGTCAAGGCGCCTTCGAATGGGTCCGTGATTATATTCTATAGCATGAATGGAAGACGCCCATGTTACGCAGCAGCCACTTGACTGTGTGTCGAGCAAATGTTCACACCACGTCAACCTACTCCACACCGACAATGTTTTAGGTAGTAAATGAAATCTTGGTCGCACAAATGGCTTCACACGAGAGGCCTCGCTCTTTTCGTCGGCGATGTCTGCTACCGAGGCTTGCCGTAGTGTGTCGGCGTTGAAACCAAATCCTTGCTTTCTCTGAAGAACAGATCCAGACAGACTCTCTCCTTTCGACGTTTGCACTGCATGTTGCCTTTTGAAGTGATACGCGCTGGATTCTACTCTTGACACAACCAGAAAAAAGGTTTAACAAACTCGGACGCTCGTGGGCAGGACACTCAGCCAAAGAGGTTGCCCCCTGTTGGCTTGATGGCAGCGGTTACCACACGACCACGATGGCAAACGGGGGTGCCCGAATAAGCCCCTGTACAACAGAGGAGCGTCGAAGGCACGTACGCACCACGGGCGGGGATCCCCTCAGGAGTCTTTTTAGTTGACCCCTGACGCGGTCCGACATAGAGACCGTGTGCACATACCAAATGAAATGTGCATTCACAGTCGACAATACACCACAGAGTTTTCTGTAATTCTGCCGAGAGACCTCTTCTCTGGCAATCTGAAAGGCCTGGATAGCCACATCCTTCTATAGCACTTCAGGCCGAAAGCCAACGAGTCTATACTGACGCAAGGCTATTCCCTCACACTCGTAAGTCGTGTAGTTCCAAAACGAAGCAAGAACAAACATGAAACAATACCAGCGATATAGCGCCACCACATGAACTGCATGTCCCGTGTCAGTTTCACCTGCACATGGGGATTCCTTCGTCCGACTACGCGAGGCAGACGATCCTGGACTCTTGATCTCTCCTTAAATATGATGTCGGTTCTGATTGAGGCAACCGACGAACCGAGGAGACTGGTCATGTGAGATCTCTTATATTTTGCTCAAGCCAGCGAAGCTGTAGAAGAAGATCGCCCACACGTCGGCAACGACGCGTTGCGCACGCAGAGCGTAGTCGCTCCGTGTCGATCACTGTGCTGTCGTCATAGCGTGCGATAGGAAAGTCTGCCACCAGGATATCCAGAAGCACCTGGGACAGCGAAATCGCTTCAGCAGTTAAGTAGCCGCAGACTAACGCTATGCTGTTTGACTTTTCCGCGCGGGACTTGAGCCCGGGGTGGTCGTAGCCCTCGGAAAAAATTTCTTCCCCGGCATCGTCATCTCCGTGGATAATCAACGAGACTTGAACGGACGGGTTGAACTACATGTCGTCAGTCTTTCTGAAGATGACCATATGGAGTTCACTTACCCGTACTGCGCATTTGTAAAGCAGGGTGTTCACTGTGCAGGAGACACTTCTAGATGACTCTAGCAGAATCCCCCAGCACAGGCGCGTTCGACTCGGACGGCGTGCTGGGGTCGCGCGACCGAGCAACACGCTGCTGTTCGCACACCCGTCTCCTACGTCACGGCTGCTGTCATAGTGCCTTTGCAGCTCAATTCGGCAGCGCGACTTGATTGTTTTCTGTATGGGTGATCATCTCCTGATCTTGCACGAAAGCAAACACATTTAGGGGACTCTTGCCGCGAGACTTATGTTACTGCTGTTTCGTAGGTTTCTGATACACCGTGCTATCTCTCTCTTATTTTTTGTGCAATACGCGCTCTCCTCGATGTAGCTGTGCGGCGGAAAATGACGGCTCTGCATGTTTTTTTCGGAAACCCCTCGCTGCTGCGACAACGCAACATAGGATTATAAAGCTATGCATTCTATCTTTTTTTCACACAGGCACAGTCATCTGATTTGCTGTTTGGTCTGGCCTGCTCCGGTTGTTTCTGTTTTTCTCCGCATCTTCGCATGCACCGGGGCAGGCAGGTGTTCTACTTGGCGGAGCAGCCGGCCAGAAACGCAACCGTGTTTTCAGCGTTTTCGCCGAGGTCGGAAGGATTCGAAGTCCACGTTTGTTTTTTGAGGAGCTTTTTCGTCGGTTTCCTGTCAACGAATGTGTGCTCGGAGTCCTAGGTGAGATGAACCGGTCGTCCGATCCTCATTGTGCAGTTCCAGCCATGGAGACGAGTGACAGGCTATTCCGTGAAACTGGAAAGGAAGGGGAGACCGAGCACCAGTCGGCAGTTGAGGACTCGTCTTTGGTTGTTTCGACGCCTTCAAGAGCACGATGCCACGCTGATAAGGCGGGAGAGGCGCTGGATCCTGCTGTCGCTCTTGACAGCGGAACTGGAAGGCCGCACGTTGGATTGGCTGACACCGCTCAAGAGACGTGCGCACAAGAAAATTCCGGTCGCGCTTCTTCACCGGAAATAGCGAAGGCTGGATTAGAAGAAATACCTCAGCTACCAGCTACCTGCCGTAGTGGTGCGTCTGCGGCTTCGGCTACAAGCGGTATCATGGAACAACAACGCGACGAACAGCCCGACGGACTAGCAAGTGAACACGTAGTGAAAGGAGAGGAACCACAAAGCTCAAAAGGGTCTGAATCATCGCTCCTTTCCGCAAGGAGGCGAGAGCGAGAGGGTGTCAGGTCACTGGCAGGAAAGGCTGACAGCTATCGTGAGAGAGGGTCGTCTCCTCTACCAGCCGACGATTTGTGCGTACTCCGGAGTGAGGGCACCGTTTGCTACCCTGACAAAGAAACAGAAAGGCGTTCAGGTGAATGTTTACGCAGTGAGACAGATGCAGCACCTGCGTTTTCTGAGCCAGGGAGGTCTCAATGTGCACGGTGCGGCGGGGGGGGACAGCTGCGCTGCTGCGTTAGCTGTGTACGATCTTTCCATTCCACATGCTTAGAACAGTCACTGCCGTCGTCGAATGGCTTAACATTTCGTACGTCCCAATGGACATGCCCAGCCTGCCAGGCGATAAACAGAGACGATCCTGGACAACAACAGCAAAGTGAGAGCGGGCGGGCTGGTCGGGAGGGGATTCTAGAAAGGGGGGATGGCGATAGCGATGCTGTCGGGAATCTGGCGGAAGGGGAAGAACCATCTGGGGGAAAAGGGTCATGTGGGGATAGCGCGGACGCGGACGATGCTCAGGAGGCCACCCCAGCAGCCGATAAGGAACCTCTTCAGGACTCTAAAGGTGCTTCACTCCCTGATGAAATCATGTGCGGAGGAGTTTGCCATACAGGCGAGAAGAAGGAATATATGGCAACGAAAAAGCGACATGCTGGGGTAGCTGTATCCCCGAAAGCGACAGCCAGTCATGCTTCGCCACGGTCAGCGAGCCCGAGTCCGTCACATTACAGTCGGAAGAGGCGACGATGTGAAGGCGAAGCTGGCGGCACGTCCAGGTGCAAAGTCAATATAGGTCCAAGACACCAAGTGCCTGCCGTGCCACCATTCTTTCTGGACTCTACTTGTGCGTGGGACGGGAAAGCGGAGACGCTATCCGATTTCCAGGGTTTATATGCAAACGACACAGACGACACGGCCAGATTGGTTTACTCACCATATGCCATGCAACGAGTTTACATGAAGAGGTTGGCGGAAGGTGCGGGTGATAAAATAATCAAGAATGCTGAAGAAATGAATTCTTTCATCCAGCGCGTCGCCCAGAACTGGACAAGCAAGTCTGGCTGGCAGCCCTTCTCTCCAGAGTATGCATACAAGTTGCTCCACTTTGCAGGATACGATCCACATCGGGCGATTCGGATCATGAAAGACCCAAACTTCTGTTTTACCGCAATATGTGATCCGCCGCAGCGGCGTTACGACAATAAGTGGAGACCCAATGATCGAAGAGGCCAGATTGGGACCCACCCGTACCCGTGTCCTCTCACGCTTCGTGCCTACTTGTCTAAGCGCAATCAACATGCTGCAGCTGCTTTTCACCGTGGCGCCCCTAGGTGACGCGAACGACGTTGCTTCGTTTGTCCAGGGTTGTTGTGTTGGATTTAAAGTCAGGCGTCAGATTCATGTATTCTACACTGTGCTCCTCTCAAATACACGTTATAATGGGGAGCAGCCGAAGCGGCGTGCCCTCGCGTTTCTACATGTGTATCTTTGGAAGTTATACCGTAGGACCGGGGATTTGTAGACAGGTCGTTGTCTGGGTGCATATACCGCAAGGGACAGACCAAATGAGAAAGTGTAAGACTTTTCAATAATCACTGTTGTTACTACGACAGGTGTGCACATATTTCCGGGATGTCGGAGGAAACTTTTTTGACGAGAGTTCAGTTGCGCAAAGGTTTTCGGCAGCAAGTGAGGTTATCCTGGTGATCCGCTCCGGCGGCATAATTGACCTAATGTGACTGATCTACACGGGTGATGCGAAAACTTGATGGTTTTTCTTCTTGTTCAGTTGGTTGACACAGATCCATCCCACATGGACCCACTGGTGGATGGATCAACTCGTCAGAAGGTGGAGCGGTCTCGTACACCATGGCGTGTGAGGAAAAGAATTTCTTGCGTGATTGTCCTCCAATTCGGACAGGCCAGAGTCGTATCCGCTCGGCTTTACCTTTAATCCGAAGATTTATCAACGCAAAAACCTAGAAACTATTGAGGAAACAGGAAACTCCACAATCGGCAGCACACGTTTATAAATCATGGCAGCACAAAAAGAAAACACATTTGTAAGGCGACGCAGATACGTCGACGTTAATTTTTGGGAAGCATTGAGAGTTTTATCGTCGTACATTTTACATTACCAGACGATCCTATAAAAGAGGTGTTGCGTCAGTATGAGGGGCAGTGGGATTATTATTCGGGATAATCCCTGTGTTACCTGATAAGCACTGAATTCGTAGATGCCCGATCGCAGACTTCCGCAAAGGAATTTCGACGCTGCACAGGCTTTTCTGCCCTTTTGATAAGACGAAGAAACAATGCTGAAGAAGCTGCGGACGAACAGCTTGAAAAGTAATTAAGCGGAGATCATTTGGTTACATTCCAAGGCAGACTACTCGAGTTCCTCCAGGTGCCCCGGATTAGCGGAGCCTCCTCCAGAAATGTTAAGCACTGCCACAGTTGTCACCTCCACGAAAAAGAATTTCCCCTGTTGTTTTGTCGACGACTTTTGAGAAGAAGCGTGTCTCGATAATACCATGTTCATTTCCGGGCGACAAGACGACGTCGTTCGAGGAGACGAACAGCTTTAGGCCCTCGTCAAGTGCTTTTTTCACATCTAAAAAAATGAGCACATCTACGGTTGCCCTCATTCCAGAAATAACTCCGTCTTTCTCTGACGAAAACCCACATGCAAAATGAATATGATTCCTTGACATACGAGAGAGGCCTTCAGTTTGTATCTTGTCCCAACGATTCCAGTAAGTTCCGTGGACAACGGTTGCTACTACTTCTTCCGAATCAAATCCAGTGACCCCTGTTCGGAGGCAGCAGGAAGGAAGATCAAACACACTGCGAACTGGACGTAGCAGTTTTTCACTGTCAATACAAGCAATGGAATGTCCCTGGTTCGCCCTGATACACAGGACAGCCCCGTCAGTCCGAGGCGGGAAGAGTTTACTAGAGCAACTGCTACAGTAATTGCCACAAATTGAGAACGGTGTTGGGGCACCGACATCAAACATGATCCGGTCGACTTCCGCAATATTACCCGGAGAGGGTGATTCTAATTTGCCCACGCATAGAAGCTGCCTTCTGCATCTCCCCTCTGAACCATCGTCTGCGTACTTCTGTGGTACTGGCCCTACCGTAGACGTTAAAAACTGTACTTCTTCATATTGGTCATCTTTTCCTGCCTCGTCAGGCACTCGCCAGCGAAGAGAAAATCGTTTTTTTGCGTCAGTCTGTACAACTGTGATGATATCTTCTTCCGTAATCCTGTCCTGCCTCGAATTCTCCGGCAGTCTTAGTATATCACTAGTAGCAACGAAACCATCCGGCGATATTGCCAGGCCCCTTTGCACTGCCTGATGCCGCAACAGTTTTGTAAGCCGACGGGAGAAGGCATAAAGCTTATCTTTTTCCTTCCGCATGGGGTTACCGGTCTTCCTCTGACAGCCGAGGGTGTCTCGATGAGTGACCCTGTCGCGCGGTTTCCCCGAAGTTGCCCCCTTTTTAAAACCAATTATCCCACTCCTTCTCGCCGTACTTGATTGCGCGCCACCTTTTCCTTGCTCCTGTTTTTGATTCATCTTGTGAAAGATCTGGAATAGAACTGCGAGTGTTCGGCGTCCTCGCCCGCCGCCAACGACTCCCCGCCCTAGTAAACCAGAGACACGACGACTCGCTGCTCTCCTTCTCTTCAGGACTGGCCACGCCACGCTGCCTGACTCAGCTTTGCGCCTAGAACCCTGGAATGGGGAAAAGTACCTTCCATAATTCACATCCAGGCATGACACCGGGAACAGTTGAGTCAGTGTCTTGCAAGTAGTGTCGATGTAACTCACTTTTCAATACTTGCGTTAGACGTATTTCTAGCAGGAACCCAGACAGTCCACACACCATTTGCGATTATATGTTGCGTGGACATATATATATGAAGATAAAACGACTGCTGTCTTGAAGGATAGGTCGGAAGTGTTCCTTGATTCACGCGCGGCCGTTGCCCTAGCGGTCACGGCTCAAGCACATCCGCAATTGCGGAATGCGGTACCCGAGGAAAAAATACTGGCGGGGGAGCTCCATAGAAACCGTTATCCCGGACTTGAAACGAGGCACTTCAGTTTGGGCAAATATGCAGGAAACCAGAATTACCTTCGAATACTTGACGTGCAGGACGACGAATTTCTAACTTTCCCCCTTCTTTGCCAACGCGACTGTGTTAAGCAGTTGACGCGGATTGTGACTGGCATGCACCCGTACGGCGCGCATGCTTTTTTGGGGGGAAAACCCCCATCGACAAGGGTGCGACAGGTTGTTACGCTCCGCAACAACTAAGAAGCACGAGAGGCCGATCTACTAAGCACATGTCGGTTTACGCAAATCGCATATCCATGTCCGCTGTGCTACTCTGCACGTCACCGTCCTCCTCTGCTGACCCCTCTCAGTCGCCAGCGAGCCCTCCAAATCACATATTCCAGAGAGGAGCGCAAGGGACGGAGTTGTTAGCTGGTGGCGTCCCGGTCGGCGGCACAAAGACTTGCTGGCGGGTGCAGGTGCTTAATTTTCTGCCATATGCTGAACTTGTGTTTTTCAGTACACGGTCATCGTTACTGATTATTTGCTCATATATGATTCTACTGAATGTGGCTAAGTGACCGGCGGTTTGCGGTGAAGGAAAATACCGGTTGTTTTTCTGGCATCATCTCTCTGGGTCCATGCAACACTCCACTGTCACTACACCGCAACAGCCGTTTTCTGGTAAGGCACGCGTGCCTGGGACATCCTGCTGATTTCCCTTCTCGTTCCCGGGTCGACTTGTTCAACTTCCTCTCCGGGTTTCCCCAATATCGAAAGTCACTTCGTTCTTCCTGTCATTCGCAAAAAAAACAGTCTGTCTGTTGCCAAAACAGGAGTCGGCTACGCGAGGGGCGGTGGAAAAAAGCTGCCATGCTTTTCGCCGGTGTTTGACTGGCATTGCGCGGGGTCCACCGGCTGAATCGTGGATTCCCTTGGTACTGGGTCATCATGAACAAACGCCAGCGGAAATAATAGAAAAAACACGCTTTGGGTCGGGGAGGACTACACGACGTCGATCCCTCGTTTGTTTGCAGGCTGCTCCCTCATCGGGAGACAAACGGATAGCGAGCCTGATACAGTGCTTCCGCACTCGCAAGTATTCGCGGACAACGTAAACAGTTTCTATATATCTGGAGGGCACTCTAGGGCTGTCGTCGCGTCACGGCACTGCTGTGGTCAAAAACTTATCTGCAGTCAAAAGCACCGTGTGCCGTCGGATTCCCTGTATGAATGGTTCCAGGGGTGAGAGGATACCGATTTCGTGTTGCATGGGCTTGACTGCGTGACCCGCAAAGGCGTGTGCGGAGCAGCGATTATTGGTTGGTGGCGCAGATATCGACTGAACCAAGGCCGAGTGTATACGTAGGTAGAGAGGACCATTGCTGCTTCTACGTGTCCACAAGATGAATACATGGACGACGGCGAACGCGGCGTGCTCTCCGGAGGTGCCTCCTGTCTTCTACTCCGACGGCCACTACACGTATGTCTGCGTTCAGGGGCCGAACGGCCCGGAATACCTCCAGCGACGACAGGAAGCAACGCCTTTGCACACGCCGACCTCTGGATTTTGCGAAGGGTTTGCGTTGCCCTCGGGTCAAACTGGATCCCTTACGACGGGGACTTTGACCCCGCAAACTACAACATGCTCTACGAGCTGCATGAGTGACTTTGCGCTGTCGTCGGGGTCGGGTAGCGTCGAGGGAGCAGAACGCTCTGCTGCTGTCGCTCAGTCTAATCCCGGCAAGAGGAGACTGGACAGCAACGGCGCAGCGTGCAGCGGTTCACGGGACTGTCATACGGAGGAACATGACACATGCGAGAGAGCACTCAAGCATAGCCGGTCGTTCGGACTGACCCATGTGATGTCCTTTTCGTCGGTAAGTTACGCTTTCTAAACGCGAAAGTTGAAGCTCTGATGCCCGCAGCAGAATCGTGGGTTCTGTGCTGTGGCTGCAGTGTTGTATATTCTGTGAGATCCACCGTGTCGGTTTCCAGTCGTTAGGTACTGGCGGGCAGGATTGAACTTCCACAATGCGGATATATGTACGCACCTGCAAATGTCACATGTTGGGAGAGGATGGGAGGAAAGACGACTGTAGTGTCTGCTGTGCCGTCTGAAACGGCTTTCATTCTGTGAAGGAAGCTTTGTGTTGGCTGTTTTCCCCCACATGTCAGCAACGTCTTCCACTCTGGTGTTGCGATCTCTTTCTTTCTTTGCAGGCATAGTCGAGGGACGCGATAATTTCACCATTCTTTTGTCATTCGATGCAAGCGAGCGAGAGGGTTCTGGAGGTTCCGTGTTCGTTCCATGTCGCGCGTGGGCTATTTTATCTTCGCCTGTCACGTAGTCGGTAACGCGTTGCCTTTATAGTTACCTTGAATTTGGCCACAGCAGGGAAATACTACCTGCTTCAAGTGTTTTGTGACATCCCGTTTGCGTTCACGGATGTTACAACGTTCTTGGCATTAGAACTTGACATTTAACTGTCTTAGGGATGGCAAAGATTGCTCGTGAGGGTTGGGCATGCTGACGTTTTTTTTTGCTGCGGCCATGTGATATGAATATGAATGCATCTGTTCTTGAGGGAATCAGGTACTTTTCCGGAGGCTCCTAGACCGGCGCATACTTTGATGTGTTTTCGTTTGAAAAGAAGTTAAGCATAAATTGTAACCCTCAGAATTCTAATCGAGCATAACAACCCTGAGAAACCGCGCGTCTTCCCCAGAGTGATTACCACCCACGAAATATGTGCCTGTGCATAGCGCACTGAAATATTCTTTCATCAAACAGTCAACTCTAAAGTATCAGTTGTGTATTCATGCGCGTGATTTCTTTGCGTCAGTGACGTTCGTTCCTCTGAACGCATATGTGCTCGTCGCGGTGTCTCCGCAGTGAACGCTCTTCTGATAAGGAAACCTTAAACATCATTGCCAATGTTTTGAACCAAAGCATAGAGAGCGTGTAATGATCCATTGGTGAACGTGAACAACGAAGCGATTCGTCAAAACTTCGTGATAACGGCAGCTTCTGACCATTCCTCAAACTACCCGTATGAAGCATGCCCAGCAGAGGGAAACAGAGGCTGGAGGCTATTGTCGCGGATGAACTGCAACGTGTGACCCGAGAGTTACAGGGCAAGTGACGCCTGCCATGTGTAGCAACCTGTTAATGACGATCCATCTATGAAATTACAGGGGGAGAACGTCGAGATACACGAGGGCGCTAGCGAATGTACCAGCTACTTTCAAGTGTATCGAAGCGCGCCTCCCTTAACTTTTGGGAGGGAAAGGTGGCTGCAGGTGAAAAACTAGGCCGTGATCTCCAATGTATCCTTTTTGCCAGCCCTACTCCTAGTCGAAAAAACGCGTCATCGAACGACTGTACAGCATTACGAAGCAGCGAATACTGGTCACGATATTCCTTCTGATTTTTTTGTCATACACATTATTCATGTATGTGGTTACGGATTTCCCATTTGAGGGTAGACTCTCACTCTTGACCTTCGGCGACCACCAAATATATGTTCTTGCTCCTTTTCGGGAAATTGAGTCATAGCGCAGTTCCCAGTCCAACTTCGCCTGAAAGTGTAACGAAGTTTTTGAGTTTGTTGCCTGTCGCCATTGACGTGGGAGCATTACCGGTCATGACAGCAGGAGCAGATAGCGTATACTTAGTGCTACTGAAATCGTATCCTCGCTGTCCCTCATCAAATATGAATCCGCCTTCGGTGGCTTCATAGATGCAAGTGCTAGACGCGGTGCTGACCAACCCCGTGAGAGCCGTGTTCTTATCAAGGAACGCTGACAGGTGACCCTTGACTACATGCATCCGCAACATAATTTACGTATTCACTTTCGATATTCGAAGAATTTTTACAAAAAACCGCGCTTCAGTGATTTGGGCTGGTTACTCCACTCGCTGTCCCGATAGAGCAGCAGAGCGTACACGAACTAAAGACGTGACGGACGAATCAGGCGTTAGTGGACGGTAGCGTATTAGGTCTTCTACTGCGGAGAAAGAGCAGCCAATACAGAAAATTTCTCAAGCGTGCAGTTTAAATGAAGAAAAACACAAACGAACAGCATCGCGTACAGTTCCGCTGGCGGAAAGGCAGCCCTGTAGCACCACCAGCCGATCACAGGCAAATGGGACCCGTCCCAGGATACTTGGTGAGAATCAACGTTTATCACGAGCGGAGCTTGTATCATACGTTGCCAACTAAAGGCTGCTCTCCCCTCTACATGTGGTGGGTCGCCACGCTTGCAGCTGAGGGATATCGTTTTCGTGTACAGCGCCGCTGTCAGTCATGTGTGTGTCGTGGATGCCAGATTCCTTTGGAATCAGCCGTAAAGCAGGTGGGACATGCTGGAACTCACTGCCGAGAGACGCCTCAAGCAAAACCCCTGGACAACCTGGATTTTGCGAGCAAGTCCCCTCCCCCCCGTCGTTGCTTCCTTGCACTTCTCGGCGCCCCCGACCCCGCCCAGCTGTCCCGGTCCTGTCATCTCGAAAGGCGGAATCCTGTTCAGAACGTGGAGAAGACTCGTGGTTGCTACGTTCCGAGTTTGACGGCGAGCCTGGGGAAGAGACGAGTACTGGAGAAGAGAACTGACTGGCCAAAGCCGTCCATTCCGAACTCCCGACCCTTCCTGAGGAAACGACAGACACCCTGCCGCTTGCTGGCCTGGCCTCGACACCGCAAAGCGCTCGGGTTAAGTGTGCGTTGAGGCTACGTTCATGTCCCTCGCCGGCGACGGCGCCTGATCCGTTTGGGCTCGACAAAGCCGGCAGATTGAAGAAGCTACCGTTTCCAGTTGAGACGGTCGCACAGGCCTCCTGGGCCGGTCGCGCGTTGACCGCAACAGATGGCCCGTCTGCCGCTCCTTTTTCACCCTTCATTCCGGGGACAAGAGACGCATCGGGAAGTTTCGACGAGTGGAGCGACGACCGAGGGCCCTCCTGGCCTTGCGCGTCTTCGCGTTCTTCGCCAGCGACTCCAGGACGGCACGGGGCCGCAATGCTGTCGCCGCCTGGCTGGTCGCGGAGAATGTTGTCTTCCGAAGACTGGAAAACGCCCCGATGTGTCGAAATGCCCGTTTCTTCCGTGCCTCCATCGCGCGGACGTGCTTCGGAAGGGGTGGGAACAGCGGGGGCCGCACGCGCGGATTCGAGAGGAGTCTCCACTGCTGCTTGTCCCTCGCCTGGCCTCGGCGCAGGTTCACGCCCAACATCACTTGCCTGTTCGTCGTCGTTTCCCCAGCTCACATCGCTTTCGCTCTCGAGGTCGTCCCCAGTCCCGAGCTCGGCCCCTTCGAGCTGCGCATAAGGGTGCATCGCGGGAACTGTCTCGCCCCGTGCTCTGGCCGACACAGACCGCGAAGCCACGTCCGGCAGATTCGCCCCAGAAAGGTGGCTGAAGAACAGCTGAGACATCGCCATTCCCACCCCACTCGGCTGCTCGTCGGCGGACCTTCCTCTGGGCGCCGCTGCATTCAACGAATCATGGAAGAAGTCGAGCCCCGCGCCTGGTTCTCGATCGTCTTCGCCGTTGCTTTCCCCATCTGTCAGTCGCGCCTCGAAAACCTGGAAGTCCCTCGCGTCGCCGGCGCGCAAACTCTCATCCCTCACACCCGGCCCAGGCGGGATTGACGCGTCCTGGACCTCCGTTCGGGGTGGAGTCGCTGCACGCCGTTCGTCTGGGGACGAGCGACGCCCTGAAGCCGCGCGACGCCACTGTTCGGCCAGCGCCTTGTACTCTTGGACCTGCTGTCGCAGTTCGAGCCTCTTTTGGATTCTGCGCTGTTCCTCCTCACACGGGCGGCGTTCTGTCCCCTCAGTGCGTTTTCCTTCGGGCTTCTGGGAGCGTCCGGCTCGAACCGCAGCGCCCTCTTTCTGTGCCTCCACAATGAGGCGCATTTCTTCCCTTTGCCGTTCCGTCTCCTCAGGACTCTCTCGCTCCTCCGGTCCCAGCTCTTCGAAGAAAACGGACATGAAGCAGTCGTCTGGGAAAGCGGGGAGCACCACAGCGCCGTCCATTCCTGCCTTCCGGAATTCCAAGCATCCTCCTTCTCTTGTCATGCTCGTGTGGAACGCGATCCGCGCAGTACAAATCTTCCGCCCCACGGCGTGGAGCTTCGACTCCGTTTGCTCCTTCGATCCTCGGCTCTCTTGACTGCCCGCAGCTTCCCGCTCCGCCAGGAACGCGTCCCCAGAACACCCGCGCTGTACAGACACATGGAGAAGCTTCAGGAGAACGTCGCCCGACAGCGGGAGTCCAGGAATCTCAAACCGGATGCTGCCGTCGGATTCTGTGTACACCGGCAGACGGTCCGTGACGTCCGCCGGAACGCACCTCTCGTCAGCCGAACTCGCAAGGTCGGAGACAGCCTCGGCGGCAGCGAACGGCTGTTTGGCGCCGAGGTCGTTCGCGGTCGCGTAGGCATCCAGGGAGGAGAATACCAGCTTGCCTTGGTACCACACTTCAATCACAGGCCTGAACAACGCGACCTCTTGTCCCGCGACGGGTTCCCTCTCGGATTCTCCGTGGACGGGCGACGCGCCAGGAACATTGGCCTCGAGAAAGGCCGGGACGCCGTTCAGAATGATCCTGCGCAGTTTCTTCGTCTCCAAAGACGGCGCGATCGTCTGCCTAACGCAGACATGCTGGAAGAATCGAAGGAAGCGCTTCTGACTAGGCAGCAAGACCAAGGGGTGCGTGGCGTCCACGCCGCAGACGTCCTCCAGGGAACGCACAGCAACCTGCAGAGTCGGGGCCGCTCCCGTCCAGTGAAGATAGGCCGCCACGAAAGTGATGGACCGGGAGAACCCTTCGAGGCAGTGGACGAGCAGCACATTTTCTACGTCGGACTCGATCCACCTGTGCACGCTGAGGAGCAAAGACAACGTTAACGACAACGGCGGATACGGCAGGCCCCGGTAGGCGACATCGAGCACCGCTCCACTTGGGAACAACGGCGCGGCTGGCGGCTCCAGGGCGTCTCTCTCTTCCGGAGAAGCGCTGGGGCGTGCTGGCTTCGAAGCCGGGCACGAGACGTGCTGGTACTGCCGCTCAGACATGTTCAAGATCAAATATTTGTTGGCGTGGTGCCGCTCAAGGTATGCAACGAGAAACCCCGTATTCGGCGCTCCAGGATCTGGGTAGTCGATGATCCATATGTTCCGAGAGACCTTATACATGCCTGCATTGGGCACACCACCCGACAAAAACAGCGACACAAACACAAGTTCCCGGGCACGACCTGTCAGACGTCTCGCAGTTTTTCCTGTTCTCTTTCCCTCCCTTTTTTCTCGCAGCCCCGAACGCTGGAGACCAGAGCGCCTTTTTCAACAGTTCAAGGACCCTTCTGCTGGCCCTCCAGAGTGCGTGCTGGGTGCTTTTAGTTGACCGCAAAACGGTGGGGCGTGAGAACTCCCGGCAAATCCC
The DNA here is from genome assembly GCF_000208865.1 of Neospora caninum Liverpool. Lineage (NCBI taxonomy): Eukaryota > Apicomplexa > Conoidasida > Eucoccidiorida > Sarcocystidae > Neospora > Neospora caninum. Next base: position 2,059,355 of record NC_018395.1, on the reverse strand, counting down.
GGACCTGCGCGTCACCGAGTCTTACGCCTGAACGGAAGCTTTGCTCCCCCTCGCACGACCTGAGGGCAGTCTGTTCCTTCGGTCGGACGTGTGCTCTTCTGCGGGGCTGTACTGACACGAAACGCGCGAGGGACGCACCTGGGGGTCTGAAGAGCTGTTGCGAGGACTGTTCAATGGATTCAAGAAGCGAGTGCGCCGCTGCAGCCGCGATATTGGCCACAGCGGACCCGAAGATCCCGCTGCTTCGACCCGCGTCGAAGAGAAGTGAAGAACTCGGAGTGGACGCCGACGCACTGTCCACGCTCGTCGCCGGGCTGCTACAGACGCTGCCGGTTCGCTGCGAAAAACACGCGGTGCTGGCCTCCGTTCCGTCGCCTCCTTCCCGCAAACTCCCGTGGGGAGCTGGGACAGGCTTTCGCGGAAGGCTCTCACCCTCTGGACCTTCACTCCCCCGAGCCGCCCGCGTTCCAGGGAAGGCCTCTCGAGACGCGGGGGTCGCTCCAGCGGCGTTTTGGCGCGACGCCGCTGAGGCTGCAAACGCTTTGGATGCTCCATCTTTCTCCGGAGAGCCTCGGCGTCGCTGCCGTTCCTGCCCCAGCGAATACGGAACCAGCTGCGGAGGCGCGTCGTCGTGCAGGGAGTGTTGTTTGCTCGAGAAGGGCCAGTCTGGCGGCGGCTCGGAGTCGCCGCTGGGATGGCCAGCGACGTGGAGAAGGCTCTGATGCGCTGAACTGGTCAGACTGCGAACTGCCGATAGGAAATTCATGCTTCAGTCTTCAGAGACTTGCACACACAGACACAACACGATAAGGAAATCCACACACCGCTTCGGCCGCCAGAGGGACTCTGGCGGATCGGCAAAGACGAATCCCTGAGGAAAAAAAGGGCGTTTCCCCGCCCGCCTCCACCCTGACTCTCCGAGACACAGGACACAGACGGGGTGCGCCGCTGCCGAGCTCCAACAAAAATGTGTATCCGTGTGCACAGGTGGACGCAGTGAGTCGGAAAGTGGACGTTTGACTTCCCCAGAGTCGGCTACAGACAGCTGAAGAACGAAGAAAAGCGATACGCGTGTCGTCGTGCTCGCCCCAGGTTCACTTTTTTCTCAAGCTTGGTCTGTCGACGCTTTGCGCCGGCGTGAGGAGGCCGGGGTGACCGGCTACCAAGCTGAGGCGGCGTTTCCGATAAAACGAAGTGGCCTTGGTTGTGAAAAGTCTCTGCTATGCAAGCATTTCCTTTGCGCGTTCTTGCCTCTGTGAGAAAAAAGGAAAATTGACTGGATTGAACCCTTTCTTTGTCGCATCTCTCGGGACCATCGCCTCGACACCGCTTCTCTCTGGGTTAGCTTTTCGCGCCGCGTAAAAAAGCAAAAAGTTGGCGTTGCATGCTCTCCTCTTTCTCTTTGTCTAAACAAGTCACCAAACGCGACTTCTTGTGGAACGCAACAACGCCCCTGGAAGCCTGAAAGCCTGGCGAATTTTCCTGCTCCCTGAGTCAGAACTGGATGATGTTTTGTCGTCGAGGATGGGGTTGAGCATCTCTCTCGCGCTCCGAATTTTCCAGCAACCCGAGTTTCGTCTCTCTCTGCCGTCAAAAACCATCCCATGCCCGTTGCCCCATTTCGTGATGTCTAATGGAGGTTAATGGAAAGAGGCTGTCTGCCAAGCACGGGCAGACGCGTTTCAGTCGTTCCATTCCTTTTTCGTGGCCTCTACGCTCCGGCTTCGACTGCATGTACACACATGTGTAACGCCCCTCGCACCTAGGATGTTTCCTGTTGCAATTCTTGACTGTATTCTTGTGTGTCTCCCTTGTCATATCTATATTTATATATACCATACCTGTTCATGCGTATGTACACAGCCATGTAATCAGGTGTGCGGCGTGAAAGCCAGGGAGTTTATCTTTGCCATCAAGTAGCTTGTGCCTGCTTTTCTGCACTGGGTGCTGTCATTTATTTTTTGTCGCGCCTTTTTCTGGCGTAAAAAGTCCCCGTTCGTTGCTTGTTTTCCATTCCTTCCACAGAACCCCGAGTGGTCGTGTGTGCAGTGGACTTCCCGGGCGGCTCTGCTGCTTTCCAGTCGATTGCTAGCAGAGGTTTTCTCGCCGGCCAGGCGCCAGCAGTTCCGGAAAAAGAAACATCCCTTCGGAACCTGCCTTTCATCCTTCAAAGTCGGGGCAAGACCTCGAGCTCGCGTCGCCTTCCGTTTCTAAAGAAAATGCCTGCCTTCGAGGCGACCTCCGGACCGTCCGCAGGCGGCGAGCGAGAGCGAGGCTCGGGCAGGAAGGCTATCCACGCTTCGCGGGAAAAGACACTCAAGGCCCAGTTTCAGCAGACCATGCCAGTTTTGAATGAGATGCTTTCGCTGCAGGAGAAATTGGAAGGCGATATCCAACACATCGAGGCCAGAATCTACGAAATGGAGGGGGATTACCTTGCAGCTACGGCAGACGTCGGGAACATGATCAAAGGCTGGGAAGGCTACATTTGTAAGTTGAAAGAGATTCACGGCCCTTCAGGACCGAAACTCTCAGGCGGTGTTTTGATTTGCGTGGAGGAAAACCTTTACAAAAAAGTTTTCTTCTTCCTACGCTTCTCCAGTTTCTCTCTGGTCGAGCGCATTTGTGTGTCTGCGTCACCTTTACGAAGCTGGATAAATGAGGTCGTGGTTGTATATACACGCCAGCGGGAGCGCCGGTTGATGTGAAGATAAGGTGAAGCTCCGTTCGTGGACTTCCAACGCGCTGCCACGGATTGCATTTATGAATTCGAGAACCGCGGGGGTGTTTCGGCCTGGCGCCCACAACAATGGCGACGTGCCGTGTGCAAATCCTTCCCGTCTCCGCAGCAGATAGAACCGTTTTCCCAGGCTTCTCGTGGTTCAGACGCATCTCTCAACTCAGTCAGCTGCGGCTGTCCTGCACACCTTATCTCTGCCGTACCCGTTCAAGCCCCGGTGGCGCGTGAAAGCTGTAGGTTGTAACTGACCGGGCGTCCACGCGTAGGTTCGTTAGTAGATAGGCCTGCGTGCTTCGGGCGGCGACGCTCCTCAAAAAATGCTCAGGAGCCCCGCCTCGGTCGCGCGTGGCGTTTGCGCCCTCGAGAGTCTTTTACTTTCGTGGTTGTGAAACGATGTGCTTTCTGTGCTTCAGCCTCGAGCACCAAAACTCGGCGGCCGCCAGGCAAACTGTCGACGCCCTCGGGAGCCCAGGACCGTCTCTTTTCCTTGACCAGTTGCACCAGCCGCGTCTGGAGAGAGTTTGGGCCGTGGAGTAAGTCTCGCTTTCGCGTTCGAACCCCGTATAGCCGCCGCAGGCGTTTCCCTTCGTGCGCATGTGGCGGGTGTTTCCCAGCCACTCAAGACGCTGAACTGCCTGTCCGGAGAAGCTCCGAGGCACGCCGCGTTCTCGCCCGTCTGCTGCACGGCCGCGCGGCTCCTGCCGCTGTCCAAGACAGGCTGAACGTTGAACGTCTGTTAATGCCGCGCTACTTCGCCCTGTGGCTACTGGCCACGCTCGCCCGTTTCTTCGTGCACATGACGGACATTCCTTGCGGCCGCGCTGTGTGCTTGGTCGACGTCGCTGCTTTCTCTTCCTGCGTGTGTCGGTTGCAGTCGGTTGTGCCTGTATCCCGAATCCGTTTCGCTCGCAGATTCGGAGCCTTCTTCTGGAGGGTGAACCTGTGGATCGGCGTCTTCGCTCTCACTGGTTTGTGTCGCCCTCTTTTGCAGCCGACGAGGACGCGTCCTCAGCGGCGCATGCCGCAGGAAACGGGAAATCTTCGTGGCAGGCGTCGGCCACCCCCTCGCAAGGCAGTGGGGTGGCTGGACGGCATTCCAGTTGCACGTCCTCGTCAGCGCGCTCGGCGAAGCGCGGCCCGAACAAGCACTCTGGCCACGTCATCAAGTCTGGGGAGAGAGGCAGCAAATCGGCGAGCTCCGCGTCGGATCCGCTTGGAAAGGCCTTCTCTGGAAGTGGAAGCAGAGACGACGCCGAAGGAACTCAAGCGCCTGGCGCGAGCGGCGCGTTTGTCGACGAGTCTCAAGCTCGAGGAGCCGGGGGAGTAGCTGTATAGGTGCCTCTTTCGGCCGTGCGTTTCCTCCGTCTTCGTGTCCTTCGACTCGCCTTTTGACTGCCAGTTTGCGAAATCCGGAAAGGGTGCCAGGGATGAACAAGATTCCACGAGTTCGTGGACTCTCTGGCCTTCGAGGCTGACGCTTCAGTCCTGCTTCGGTGAATCAAGAAGACTGCTGGGGTGCGACGTTTTTCGGTCTCCTCGCACGCAGATGGCTTCTGGTGTGTGTGCCGTATTCGTTCACTTTCGGACTGCGAAACTCAGTCCCCAATCGCCTTGTCTTTTGCGCCGGTATGAATGGAGGGAGACCCGCTATGCTCTTCTCCGTTGGGGCAAATGTTGCAGTCTCCGGCGTCTTTGCGCGCGGTTTGTTCTGCGTGATTTTGCCGGTTTTTTCGAGGCATCTTGCATTCCTCTACGTTCACTCGCGCTCCTACCGCTCTATTCCAGCTCTTCCCAACAGTTTAAAACAAAAAGCGTTTCAATCTCCTAAGTTTATCGCGCACATCCTTTTGGTCAGTGTGCGTACACGTAGAGTTTCCGCCCTTCCGCGCGCGGCAGACACCATTCTAACCACGCAGACTGCGTCTCGAACGCCGCGTCGCTCCGTCTGAACTTAGACCCGTGAACCTGAAAACGATTTTTAGGAAGTAGCTCTTGACCGTCGTGGCTGGGAGCCAGGAGGCAACCCCATCGGCGACTCAAAAGGATTTCTGTATATCCACTTCCGCGAGCGGGACGGAGTTTCCGCGTGAGTGGACAGAGATCAAGGAATTCAAATGAGCAAGCGCCTGGTTCGCATTGTTTGAGCTTTTGACAAAGTCGCATGAGGAAACTGGTGATTCAACTGGGCCAGCGACAAGAGATGAACAGACAAATGTCGCCGATCCGGATCCTCAAACTCTCCACGGGCGAACCTTCCGACAATGCAGATGTTTCGTCTGCCAGCAGCTCCACAGTGCTTATCCCTACTCTCTACGAGTGACCGATAAAGGCACACACAGACACACGTTGACATATATATATATATATATTTGCTGCAGTGGGTAGAAATACTCGTGTGCACCCATATCCCCCTCGAAAGGTACGTGCCTACAGATGTGGAAACCTATCAACACATACGTATGTGTGTGTGCAGAAAATGTCATCGAGTGTGCATATACAAATATGCATCTCTATATATACACATATATATATATATATGTGGATGTGTATATTTGTGTGCATATGTGTAAAGGTACATGATAGCAAAAAGGCGACGTCAGCGGCTTTTTGCGTTTCACCCCACGCCTGGAAGGTATGGCGCGCGCCGCTTTAGCCTTTGAGAGTCTGTTTAGGACTCGTCAGACGCGGAGTCTTCTTTCACGGGCTCAAACAGTTGAGCGCCCCAGCCCGCGACGCGTCCGAGTTCCAGCAGCGCTCGAATGCTGCGTAGGTCCATGAGGTCGTGGGCAAGCTCGTAGGATTCCTCTGGCGCCAAGACGTGGCGAATCGTGAGGGCCGGGAATTTCTCCTTCAGGAGAGCAATGTTCTCGAGGGGTACCCCGGTGTTGTCGAACAGGTCATCGGCTTCGCTGTCTTCGTCGGTCATTGTCCCCTCCGTGTTGGGTTTGTCAGCCTCGACGGAAAGAATAAAGTCGACGGAAACGCCCTTGCCCCCGGCGATCTCTTCGTCGGAAAAGGGATTCTTCGGGCTACGTCTGACTCTGTCTTGGCAAGCACTTAACCCAGGCAGGACGTTCAGAAACGTGTTCACCGCTCCGTCAATCAAACCCTCGAGCTTCCCCGTGGCGTTCTTGAACGGAATCGGCGGGAAAGTCCCAGGGATCGCCGTCGTGCCTTCTAAGGCGAGCATGAGCGGCGTGCGCGACTCGGCGGCTGCGGCGTCCTCTGGAGACTCCTGCGTCTCGGTGCACACCGAGCCGGCGTCGCCAGTCTTGCACTGATCCGTCTCCAAGTGCGACGGGCGCAACGTCCACGAGTGTCGGCCGCCTCCGAGCTTGCTCGCAGTGAGGACGGCAACTCGCGGTTCGTCTGCATCGGACGCGTCGCCTGAGACTTCTTTTTTCGCCAACTGGGAAATCTGAGACCTCAGCGTGGCTGCGAGCCGCGCGGTGTCGCACGAGTGCGGAAGGGGAACCTTCAACATCTTCGCCACGTTCGTCGCGTACTTTTGAGACTTCTGGATCCACTTCATCGTCGCGCGAATGTCCATCAAATCCTTCATCCCGTTCTCGCACCGCATGAAGTCCTCCTCCTTCAACCCCTGCCAAAACCTCCAGAGGCTCTGGCCGTAGTCCAGCTCTCCGTTCTGTCCTGAAGATACACCCCAGCAGTCGCATACCTCTCTGCATACTGCTCAAGTGCATGCAAAACGCAGAGATGTGCACATGCAGGGTGAAACAAGTCACAGCGCGTTGACTGCGCACAAAGAACTACGCACGCGCAAAACGCCGGGGATACCGTGCCTGTTGCACTCACGAGCCCCTCCAGTTTGTCCACCCAAGTGTGTATACGTTATATACATATATATATATATATATATATGCAGGTATGGATGTGTGCATGCACAAACGGATGCTCTGGGATAATCCGGAAACGCGCTGCCGACTGGAGCAATTTCCCAGTGTTCCCCGGTCTTGGACAACGTCTCTACGCCAGAGGTCGAGGCACTGCGCTCCCGCAGAAACAGATCGAGCGGCGTCACCTCTCGACTACGGATAAATGCCTCCGACTACGGCTCGAGCTGTCTCCTCCCTGCCTGTGGACAGGCACAGGATGAGGCCTGCACATGCAGAAGTGCTACGCGATGGGGGCTCTGCCTGGGAGACTGAAACGCGCCCGCAGGTCAACCCTGTACGATTCAACCCGGTGCATTCGTGGTGGGCTCAGATACTCTGGACCAACCGATAGGCAGTCCCTGCATTATAAAGATTGTAAGTACAAAGCGTCTGTGTACAAAAGATCCGCGATCCCGCACTTTTCCTCGATTTGCGCGAGCGCGAGCCGTTTAGGGTTGGAGGCCGACAGCCAGATCGTTGTCTCGAGAGAGACTCGGGTCGGTTCCTGCCCCGTTGAGTCTGCTCGTTCCTTTTCATTTCCGCCGTGTCTCCCTTACCCGGTTTGAAGGGAAGGCCGAAGGCTGCCTGTACGCCCCCGAACCCAACGCCGGCGACGACATCCCACTTCAGCTCGCGTCCCTGCGCCTTGTACTGTTCGGCGAGTCCCACGACGGCGCCTGCCTGGAACGCAGACCTTGCGCCTCCTCCGGAGAGAACGAGGAGACGGCAGACTGCTCCGTCTTCGTTCGTCTCGGCGAATGGGTCAGCAGTTGCCGCCCCTTCCGCCTCGCTGTCTCCAGGCTTCTTCACGAAGTCTTTGATTTTGGACAGCACGATCTCTGGGGGACCCGTCGCTGCGGGCGTCTTCGGAGTCTCTGCGGTGGAACTCTCGGCTGCCTCGCCGTCTTTGTTCGTGCTGACTGCCGTGTCGGGCGGTGCGTTCGCGAAAACCTGCGGATCGATTGTCGGCCGTTCGATCTCTTTGACGTCCATGTACGGATCCTGCATGAATTCTGTCATGATGTCGTTGAGTGCAGTGTTGTTTTTCGAGATCATCGAGAAGATTTGGTTCACGAAATCCGGAGACACCTGGTTGGTTCCCGAGTTCTGCTGCGCGGCGGCCTTGTTCAGCAGCTCTGCGAAGTCCTCTTTCTCCTCGCCGCTCGCGTTGCCAATCTTCCCCAGAGCAGGAAGCAAGTTTGCCAGATTGCCGAGGTTAGGATCGCCACTGCCGCCTGCTGAACCGAGGTTGTCGAAAAGCCCTGACAGGCCTTGCAAGTTGTCGAGGCCGCCGCCCAAACCTGCGCCGCCGCCGAAAGAGCCAAAGAGCGAAGAAAGGTCGACGTTCTCATTCTCATCGGCATCGTCGTCATCGTCGTCATCGTCGTCTTCGTCTTCTTCGTCCCCCAAACTGATTTCGTCTGTTTCGTCCGCACTCGCTTCTTCCCCGGCTTCTCCCGAGGCGAGCGGGGCGGACTCCTCGCCTGCGCTGTCGGCGACACTAACGCACGATTCGAGAAGGCAAAATGCCAGCAGCAGGGAAAGGAAAAGAGAAAAGGAAAAATACAGCCTCGCGCGTCTCCCTTTCATGGCGCTGGCTTTTGAGTCTGCAGGAAAACCAATGAAAACAGAGGCCGGACTCGGCACGCAGACGACACGAGCGGCGGGCGCCCTGGCTACGCGGATCCAACCCGAGAATTTTCACTTGTAGGAGAATTGGGAAAATGCAGTGTCGCTTCGAGAAAACAGACGAGATCGCTTCGGGGAAAAGAAAAAAGAGACGAACCTCACCCGCAAACCTTCAGCACGCCTTGGACAAACGGGAAGGGCTGTGGCACGGCAACGCGCGTGACACGCAGAAGCCGCCTCCTAATCCAGAGATTTGCGCAAAGAAATGCAAGTGCAGTCTTCCAAGGAAAAACAGGAGGAAGATGCGGTGACCACGACGCAGGGAGAGAGATAACGCCACCGAAGGCTTTGATGTCGTGTACCTCACAACCGAAGCATCTGCCTCTCGGAAACTCACAGAAAGCAGTCCCCCGTCGGCAGAGGGTAAGCTGCCCGCGCGTCAACAACGCTGTTCGTGCATTAACAAAGATTCCTGGGGTGTTAGAACAATATCTTTTATGCGGAAGGCACCGTCAGGAATGTGCGTGTGTGTTACTAACATGCATGTGACAGTGTGAGACACCGTGGAGGGAGTCGATGTCTCGCACGCGTGCTCACTACACACACACACACACTGAAGAAAGGCACGTTCCTAGTGGGGAAAAAAAGAGAGAGAACTCTTGAAAGTGTCTTGCTCCTTGTGTCGGTAGGCGTCTCATCCTTGGACGGGGGCGACTCTCGCCTTGTCGCCACCTTTTTTCGCTGCCTTACCAATACGGTATTGCGGTTTCCCTCCCCCACCGAAAACGACTGCTCGCTGACTGGCCGTTTTGCGACCGTCCCGACGGTGGACGGTGTGTTCTGTTCTGTGGTGCCGTCCTCGACGGAAAACCCGGGGCAAACCTGGTGACCATGCCGCCTTCGCGAACCTTTGGAGGCATTCGAAGGCAAATACACTGCGTTTCCGATTAAATAAGGGGGGGAAACGCCTCGGGAAAACGCGAAGAAACTTGGCGACACGCCGTGCCGGGGCTTCCAGCAAACGCGGTGCGTGGGCTGAGCGAGCGCTCCCTCGTCAGACTTCACAAAGAGGTTTTAAGCAGAGGACTCAAAGACAAAGTCAGTCTGTGGCGCCCAGAAGAAGGAGAAACGCGCGTTTTGCTAATGCGGGGCAAACTCCGTTTCCTGTCGTCTCCTTTCAGTTGCATTTCCCGGTCGAGTGCGGGATGTCGCATGTGCAGGGCGAAAGACAAAGCGCTTTCGCGCTAGCGGGTGACTCGGCGCTAGCTCTCTCTCCCCATTCTCCAAAAGACCAAAGCACGAAGACCAGAAAAGTTGGGAGTTCGTGCGACGGTCTTTTCCGTCCTACACAGAGGTGGACTATACAGTGCCGTACTTTGGTTCGTGTCTTTTGGCATCAAATGAAGCGTAGAGAAAGCACACAGCTCTTGCGCGTGTTTCGCTGCCGCCATTGCGTGTGCTCTCGCGTTCTGCCTGCGAAGCGGAAAACGAGAGGGGACCTCCGGTCCCAAAGGTTAGGTCGGCATTGACTTATTTTCAAACTTTTGACCGTCTGTAGAGCGAGTGAGGCCTGAGTTGAGGAACCATCGGAACACCAGGTTTTCTGTCTGTTCGCGGGTGTGTGCTTTTGACTCGTTCTTCAATAAAGATTCAGACAAGTGAATGAAGCGTGCTATCGCGTTCGTAGCACATTTGTGTTCTTTTCTCAAGGGTTGTCGCGCCTTAGGAAAAATCGAAACAGAAACAGTGGGAGGCTTGATGGTCGGATGCTTCTCCTGTCGTTTTCCTCCGCGGTTTTTAGTCGGCAGCCGGAAGAGACAAGGCACGGTGGCGCCGATTTCGCGCAAACGTTCCTGGTTTCGATTCTTCTCTCCTTGGCTTCTTTTTGACGGAATTTCTGTGCTGTTGTCTCTCTGGAGTGTGTGCGGCTCCCGTATTCCTTGATACAAAGTCCGTTCTGCCGACGCAGCACCCGCCGCTTCCAGTCGTACGCTCAGGTGAAGCGTCCGTGGCATCTCAAGGGGCTTCGCCAAGACTTGGCCGTCGAAGCTTCTCCCGGTCTTGTCTCAGTTCCCACCTTATTGTATCTAGCTCTCTACATGACCGTATCCATTTCTGTACACTCGTTCGCGCGCTCTGTGCACGCATATATCCCTTTCTGTGCACTCGCTCGCGCGTGCGTTCGTACTCGATTTCAATTTCAGGCCATATGTGTGTGTAGTATATGCATCTAGTGAAGTTTTACGATATATATATATATATATATCTTGGTCGGGTCCTGGAAGGCACGTTTTTTGACACATTTCTCGGCTTCTGTTTGTGAGTAGTCCCTATCGACGTCTTGGCTACTGGTGCCTCTTCCCTCTTGGCTCTCCTCAGTTGTCAGTAACAGCGGGAACGAAGGGAAAAAACTGGCTTGGCATACCAGGGAAAAACTCTCTCATCGCATCAGCAGCACACTCGCGTGGCCTGTCTGACCTGACGGAGTCTCCTCGCAGCGCAGCAACTGCAACTTCGTTTGCGAGCTGAGGCGAAATCTGAACACTCGCGTCTGCGCTGCGGGCTTCTCGGCTCCTCTCGCGTCCCCACTCTCTTCGCCCTTCTCTGCTTTGCCCCCCTTCTCCGCTTTGCCCGTTTTGGCCCCGCACCCAGTTTGATCTTCTTTTTCCCCTTTTTTCCCTGCCAGCCGCTTCTTCTGGGTCGAGACAAAGACATTCAAGATCTAAAACAACTGAGAATGGGGTTCTTGGAGGAAGGCGCGCCGCTGGCCTGGAGAGCCTCGGATAGATACAGAGCGACAGTGAAACGGAGAGGCGTCCGCGAATTCTTGAAGCTGTTTCGCCACTTCAAAGACAACCAATGTGACCGCGCCACTCTCTGTTGGGGCGACGAACTAGGTCAGTGCGTGTCCTCGGAGTCGCCCGTCACGCCGGCTGTCCTGGCGCCGCAAGTGTTCCGTTCGCTTCTCGGCTGCGAATGCCAGAATTGTGTCTTGGCTAGACGATGCGTGCGCTCCCGGGGGGTTCCCGTCCGGAAGCGGCGACCCATCGCCACGGATCCTCATCGCAGCCTTTCTGGGTCTTTCGCTTTCTCCGGCATTCCTGCCTGTGCGGTAGCCCTTCCGAAAGCATTCGCGTGGCAAACGTTCTGAGGGACACAGAACCTTTCGGGGACAGCGCGAAACACTCCCCAACTTTTTCGAATGCACGGAGAACAGTCTTCGCACGTGTCTCCGTGTGACTCGTGTCCACAGAGTTCTGCCTCGTCAAACTGGATTATGACGCCCAAATTCCACGGCTTCTGTTAGCCGCCGAGTGTACGTCCTGCTGGAGGCTCTTACGAGTTGAAAACAATACATTCGTTTCACGCCTGCCTCGGCACACCATCTCGAACAAGTTCCTTTTTCAGCAACCTGTGGATTACGCGGTGCCACGCAAGCCGCCTAGAGGAGCGCTGAGGTCGTCTCACAACGTGGTTCGTTTTCCCTAAGCCCCTCAAACTTTCTATATAATGTGTATATAAAATAAATATGCATGCGTTACCTATACGTCTCTATGTAGGTATGCGGACTTCCGTTTGTTGCATATATATAAATGCATATAAATACTTTTTTATCTTGAATGTGTAGTCTGCATAATTCTGTGGACGTCTCTCGCTCCCTATATATATATATATATATTTACATGTATGTCTCTGGAGCTGTTCTGGGAGGCGTCCCAGAATGTGTCGCTTCTCCGTTCTCCTCTGGTTTTCCCACTAGGCGTGTTGGACGAACTCCGGCCAAGAGAAGCTTTGCTGTCGCAGGCCCTTTCGTGTGAGCCGCCGCCGACGTGGCGTCGCGTGTTGACTCCGCCTGCGCAGTCGCTGTTGCACAACCTGACTTCTGTGGATAACGGCCCGGGCCGCTGCACTTCGTTCTCTCCTTGTGGCGCCGCCTTCGCGTCTTCCTCTGCGCGTTCGAGCCAGAAAGACAGCGAAGGAGAGCCGCGCAGCAGCTCCGGCGCACCGGCGTGGCAGATCAGTGGATGGCACCCCGAGTATGGGCGGCACATGGTTGAAGCCATCCCGGGACAAGCGTTTCGTCTGGACTTGGATTCGCTCTTCTACCTCCTTCCCTCCATGCAGATCCGACGAAAAAAGATCCAGGTGCGCTCAAACTCTGCGCTCGTGTTTGTACAGCCGGCGCACTTGACAGACCCGCCGCTGAAACACGGGACATCCACCGCGGCGCGGCACATGCGTGTGTAAATATGGAACCACATTTGTGTATAGGCGTTGCGCATGCGTTGCGTATGCGTCTATGAGAGACAACCCCCACGGTTTTTCATCGAGAATCGGGCTGGTTTGTACCTCGATGTGAGAGACCGTCCCTCCACGGATCCTGGGCGTATGAGTACTCGTCAACTACAACCGCCGGACAGGCCTGACGTGGGTAAACGCTTGAGCATAGACTCCGGCTTGGCGTCTGAAAGGGCCAGCTTCTTGCGGTCTTCCGCGTTTTTCTCCCGTACCCGAAACCCGCTGGTCTGCGAGAGGCGGCTGCGCTGGGTGGACAGAGCCTTTTTCGTGCATGCGTCTTCGTCGCCACGGTTTGCCCCGTGTACCTTCTGGCTTCGCAGGCTGTTATGCCACCAGGCTGCCACGTGGTCTCGCTGACGAGTTTTCCCACGATGGGTGCACTCGTCTCGGACCTTGCAAGGCCCGGCTCTGCAGAAAAGCCGAACGCTTCGTGCGACGAGCCGAGCCGAGCGGGATCGGGAAAACGGGGATCACAACCGAATCGGCGCGCTGCGGTCTCCGCTGTACCTACACTTTCCCCTGGAGACTTCGCCTCGCCCCCCGCCGTTCCTGATCCTCTTCGCGGCTGCAGCAGGAGCATTTTTGTCGGCGACGGAGTCATTCAAAAGCACCCGCGGTTCCGCACCCTCACTGCGAACATCCGCGAGTGCGTTCTGAAGCCACAGACCGAACGCATCTAGCGGGAATGCGGCCTTTGGCACTTCCAGGCGCGTTGGCACAGCCGGCACGATGCATGCACATGTGCCAATGCAAGCACAACTGTCGACACACGCATATGCACACGCAGAGACATCGTCCTGCTGGTCGTGCATTTCTCAACGCTTTTGCCTGGACCGCTGTCTCTGGCAACACCTCTGTGGCGCCGCTCTCTGTTGCCGAGAAGACGTGTCTTCATTGCCTGAACGCGTGTGTGGCGATCCTGTCAGCGTGCGCTGCGCGCCGCCGTGTTCTCCTGTGAGAGCCGAGCTACGAGGGTGGACATGCTCATATTGATGCCCGCAGCTGGACTGATCCCTCTGCGTTGCGTGTTCCGGTTTCGTGTTTTAGGCGGCGAGGCAAAAAGGTCGACATTACTGTTCCGCTGTTTCAAGATGTCTGCACATTTCCTGGTGCGGAAGGAGCAAGCAGGAGTGGCGCGCCTACTGGCGATTCAGCCGAGGCGGAGATGCCACAAGGTAAAGCTGCTTGGCACGGGAAACGGCGCCTCGCGACGAAACACCTCTCTCCTGTGCATCTCAGTCGAATCTCTATGAATCTATTCATCCATGCAGAAATGCATATCGGACATACGTATGAACACGCAAATATAAATATATATATATATATATATGTATAGATATTTGTGGATTTACAGTGCATGTAAATCTGTGGATGTATGGAGAGTGAAGTGTGTCTTAGTATTTGAATCGCGAGAGACCGTCGGCGCAAGAGAGGATGGGCCTTTCTCTGGGGATTCGTCTTCTTCAGAGGTATCTTCGCCTTCCACACTGCGGCTTCTCGCTCCTTTGCGTTCAGAGGAGGAGTTGCGGCGGCAACTCATGATGGAGGGAAAGGCTCTGCATGACGGGCGATCGATCTACATGGACCACATGGCCTTCGGCATGGGCATGCACTGTGTGCAAGCGACTTTCGGCTGTCCCTCCCTTTCCGATGCACGATACCTGTATGATCAGTTGGGTGTCCTTGCTCCTTTGTGGCTCTCGGTAAGCCAGCGGCGCTTCTGAGAATGCGTGCCGCTTCCAGAGGGGGGGAATCCTTTCTAGAAATACGCTGGCGCGTTCGCGTTTCAGGAGCGCACTGGTACCAGAATTCTCCTGGAAAGAGATGCTCTTTTGCGTAGGTACAGTCGACACAGGGAACCGTGTTTTCAGAGTAACCCGACGCAGTATGCCTCCTGAACTGCTGGAAAACCTTCATCAGCGGCGTCATCGCATGCATCCTAGGCCTACCACTCTCCCTGTATGTATGTGACCGTAGATTCACGGGTCTGTCAGCTCTCGAGGCTCTGGGATGTCAAACCCGCTCCTTGGGAGGATTCGACTGTACGCGTCTTCTCTCGCGTTCGGTGTTAGAAGGTTGTTATCTGGTTAGGTTTGGCAACGTGCGGGAGACTCTCTCTGTGTCGGAATGCCTTCCAGCTGACTGCGGCCACGCCGTTCCTTCGGGGGCTGGTCGCGGCGACAGACACGCGTTGGGCGACGATTGCCGGCGCTGTCGATTGCCGCACCGAGGAGGAATTCAAGACTTTGCCCAAGTCTCGCTACGGCGCGTTCTCGCTGTATATAGGTGACCATGCTCCTTTACGAGATGTAAGCGTCACGTTGTCGGGGAGTCGTATGCAGGAACTCCGGGAAGACGCGAACCGGGCTTGAGTCAAATGCCAGTGACCGAGCCCCTCAGCGAGGTCGGGGCTCCTCGGCGGCGCAGAGAAATAGGGGCGTTGCACACGTTCACGTCGCGCTCAGAACCGACGATGTTTTCTGAGGCGTTCTGCAGTCTTGATCCTTTTTGTGGGACCTACTTACGATATGCAAACCATTCGCAGCCTGCATGCATAGATATGTAAAGGCGTTCTATCGAGAGTCGTGTCTTTAAAGAGTCCTCTTCGGTGCAACGGAGAGGCGGTTAAAAAAGAACTGGGTCTTTTGGCGACCGTTGCTGACTTTTCGCATGGCTGTCCCGCTCTTTTCTTCGCATGCCTCAACAGAACATCGACTTCTACAACGATGTTCCCGCTCCCGCCGACCCGCGGGCGTATGCGGCCTTAATTGCAGGCGGAGTTGATCCTATCCTCGCTCGCCACGTCGCGTTTTTGTTTGTACGGGACCCGTTGGTGATCTTTCGAGACAAGGTTGTGGAGTGTTCGGAAGAAGACGAAGAGGCAGTGCGGCGCCTCGAGGCCGAGGCCCAGGTCGACTGGGGACGGGATGTCTATGACGAGAGGTATCAAACGACAGCGGACTTCGAGAACCTTCAGTCCACAAACTGGAATTCCGTTCGATTCAAACCGCCGCCGTCTTTCAAAAAACAACTCCAACAAGCTTGGGGACAAAACCCGAATTCGGGGGCAAACGAAGACGGCACGCAAAGCCAAGTTATGCAGACGGGAGACGGGCGGCAGCTGAGAAACGAGGGAGAGGAAAATCTCTGCGCAACTGTACAGACACACGACAAGAGTGGGCCAAGTGGACACGCCATCGAGTGTTGGAGGGTCGAGTTCCGCACACCCGAGATCCAGCTAACGGACTTTGAAAATGCTGCATGCATTGCGCTCATCACGGTCCTTGTACAGGTATCGAGGTCTCGAGAATGGAACCAAAGCTTCAATGTGCAAATGCGAAAAATGCGAGAGTGGTTGCCTACATGTAGCCGTTCATGTAAAAGAACCAACACTGGTGTAACGCACATGCAAATACACATGCCTACGTATATATATATATATATATATATATATATATATATGGAGAGTGATGTCATCATGCATGTATACTGTGTGTGGAATGGTGCATTATCTACCGGTGGCGATTCAGCGGCAACCGAGCCTGTAGTGTTCCGGCGGGGATATGCAGCAGTAAAGCATTTCGAAGGCACGCAGGCACCTGAACGAGAGCGGGTTGTTTTGACGAAATGCAGCCGCAGCCATCGTGTCTGGGCCGGAACTCGTGTGCCTGATGTCTGAGTCCAGTACAACAGTATTCCGTACATATAGGCAACAGTATTCCGTGCATATAGTCGGTTGTCGGAGCGTCATATCTGTAAGTATAGATATACCCCCCGTGTGTGTGTTTTACGTGGGTTGTCGCAGTGATAGAGACGTCGTATCGTAAGTTGCTGCGTTTTTGGTTTCACTACAGGTTCTTCTAGAGGAGCGTTTCGACTTGTATATTCCCATGTCCTTGAACGAGGAGAACATGCGGCGTTCGAGTCAAATCAATTCGATCATGACGCAGAAGTTTTGGTTCCGTAAAGACATCAGATCGGCTTCTTCCGATCGCTCCTTTGGAGAGTTCTACCTCCACGAAATTCTCTTTGGCGTTCCCATGGCACCCGGACGCCAAACACCTACTGTCGCCCTTGTTCCGGCGTGTCTAAACTACATGGAGCGAAAGCTGCCTAGTAGCTCGCCCTACGCCACTGCACAACTTTTGGAGTTTTTCGATTTTATTCGTCATCGATCGCAAGGCATTCTTCCGACAAATGCGTCCTTCTTCCGAGCTTAC
The DNA here is from genome assembly GCF_000208865.1 of Neospora caninum Liverpool. Taxonomy (NCBI): domain Eukaryota; phylum Apicomplexa; class Conoidasida; order Eucoccidiorida; family Sarcocystidae; genus Neospora; species Neospora caninum. The sequence goes on along the minus strand of NC_018395.1, from coordinate 2,042,571 downwards.
CTAGCTGCACACCCTGACTACAAGCGTGATTCTGTGGTATCCCAGACAATAAGCTTTGGCGTATGTGATTTAGCGGTGAAGATAGGGCAAGGCGCTGTTCGCGTTGATGAGCTTTTTGGGCCGTTTGCAGATCGCGTGGGAATGTGGATTTCAGTTGACGGAGATATCCAAACATGCCTGGGCGTTTCGAGGCCCGTGGTGACGTCTGATTTCCCCTGTCCACTCGCGGGCGGCATCGCGTCTGTGCGTGAACAGCACTGTGATAACGTTCCCGCTGCCGAAGATTCTCAGGCGTTCGTGCTTGGGATGAAGCAACGAACTCCAGAGAACCCCTTAGGCAGCAATGGCGACGGAGTTTCCTTTTCCCCGGAAGAAGACTGTCCCTGCGATTTTGAGAGAACCACCATGAAGGGTTCTCTCTGCTTCGACTCTGGGCTCGCCTTTTACCTCGGAGGCTGTGTACCTTTCACATTGCAGAAGGCATGGAAAGGCAAAAAACTTAAGAGTTATCTTGGCTTCAGATATGGGGAAATCGTCGGTGAAGTGGCAAAGAGAGATTTCGGAATCCAAGAAGACCCCAACGGCGCCATCAAGTGCGAATTCCCTGGCTCATGTCGCCGCCCCAGCACGATCACCAATGAGGACGCGACATGGGCATGGATGCTCTCCACTGCAGTGGGAGGGCGTGACACAGACACTGGCGCTTCCGATGAGAATGGGTCCACTTCTTGTCCAAGCTTGGGCGAGATCTGTGACATTCCTGACGAAGCAAAAGCAGAGAAAAGATATAGTGGATCTAGTGAGCAGGAGGGAGCCTGCTCTCAGGCATAAATATAGGTATGCTGTCGACGATCTGTACCTTTATAGGCAACGTGCTGAATTGTCCTTTTGGCTTATTTCGCACGGTAGCTTGGTATCCTCCTAGTTGAGAGTACAGCACAGAAGTATACCTGCGCAGATATACCATGGATGTATCTGTGAGTGGGTAGGTGATGTAGAATTGCCCAGTTGAACGCAAGCCACAAAGCGAGAGGTTTTACGCCGATAGTAATCGCCTGGCGATTCATCGCTGGTATTGTGGTCGGCATAACAAGAGACGTCGGTGGATCCCATCTGCGTTTCCTTCGTTATGTTCTTGCAGCCCAGCTCCTTTCCGAATTCTCTTTCCGCAAATAGGAGCTGCTGGCCGGATCTAGAGCGGTCCTCCCCCAGCAGATCAACAACTTCCTCTTCAATCCCCAACCGATCGTAAAAAGCGCATTCTGTACCTGGATGACATATGCCTACTACATACCTTGACATCTACATACATATATATATATATATATATATATACTTTGTTTGTACGTGCAGATGGGACACAGAAATGTTGGTGCATTTACGTCGCTCTATAGAGACCCCCCAGAGAACGCACTTGGGGATGAGCAGTGACGGCACATGCTGTTCATGCTTTCATCCGGATTCCTGGAACGCTCGGCGGGCATAGTGAACATGCTGTAAAACGGAGAAAGGAAAAGCAAAGAAAAGCCTGGGCGTTCACACATATTTATATATTTGTGTGTGCAATGCGTTCACTAGTGCGTGCACATCCGGTATACGAAATCTGCTGACGAATGTACCTGTCCGCCGTAAGTACATACGCACAGTGAATCTGGAGCCATCTCTCTTGCGAATTATTGATTTCGATGTTCAGCTCGTCAACAAGGGACGAAGCGATAGGCGTCAAGTGCTTCGTGGTAATGTAGCCTTCAGTAGTTTTCCCTCCAGTCTAGGAAAGTCCATGCTTGCTGCATTCGGTTGAGGTCTCGCTCTTGCATGCGTTCACGAGGACTAAAAGAGAAAAACACTCTTTAGCACCTCGTTTTCCACAGAGAGGAGCTGGACAGACAACAAGAAGAATACGTTTCACAGAGGAGTTTGGGCCCCCCTCTGTACGGCAACAGCGAGTGGTTGTGTGAACGAGCCCGTCATGCTTGTAAAGCAGCTTAAAGTGCCGCGTGCTCTCGTGAGAATGTAGAGGCATGCGGACATAGATAAGTAAGTAGATATGCCGGTGCATAAGCTCGGGACGAACTAGGCATAAAGATGGCGTTGTGGGCGTGGAATTGGCCAAGCTTACACATGGAGTGTCGCAAGAGAAACCGTCTACAAGAATAAGGAGTTCCGTCTCAGCTCTAACGTGATGCGCGGCGTAAGATAATTTCACCGGTGGTCTTGCGAGTGCCCATTGGAAAAAACCATTCCGCCACGCTGGATTCTCATTCCGGACTGTACAACAAAGATTGCGTATGTGAATTGTACGCTGAGTATATGACTGTGCCTGATGGTAATCCAACTTGAAAAAGATTTTCGTTTCCACCGGTGTATCGTCTACATAACTTGCTCTAGTGATTGCGCTCTCAAAATGTGCCGGGGGAAGAGATACGAAAAGCATCACATATAAGGATATGCTTTCTGAACCACCCTCGCCAAAGAGTGTCTGTGTCGTACAAATAATTTGGTAAACTAAGCTTCTCTTCGCCAAAGAGTGGCTGTGTCGTACAAATAATTTGGTAAACTAAGCTTCTCTTTTCCGTCCGGCTAATCGTATTCAAGCTGCCTCTGTCAGTATGCGATGCCAGTCAGACTTTCTCCATCTCGAAGGCAGCACTGTAGCACTGGTCGTACGAGAATATGAGTTGTAGTTTTGTTGGACCATCACCACGATAGGTAATAGAAATCTACGTGCCTCGCATGTGCGTAGTAATAAAGACTATTTCTATATTGGCTGCGGTGGAGGAGTAGCGTTTGAAGCTATTTTCGCAAAATGGAGAACATCATAAATCCCGAAGGATCAAGCAAGTGTCTCCACAGGTCTCTGCAGCACTCCCAGAAACCAGGATGCAATTATCATCAGATTATCTTCCTTGTTGATGTTTTAGGTATTCACAATCAGCCTCTGCTTGTGAAGTCATTGATATCGAGTTATGACTGCAGACGGCCGCCTCGACCAACCTTTCACTGTCACGTGTTTCGCGGTTGGGTGGCGTGTTTTCCATAGGTTTGTTCTCCTGCGCCGAAAACGGATGTCCTCGAACGTTCGGCTTTCACGTGCACAGGAGAAAATCTAAGGGTCACTGAATTTCGCAAAACGGACCCGGCAACGGCCTAAATGTATTTAGGGTTCTGATCTGCGGTGCACGGCAATCGAGTTTTTTCCTCGATCCTTAACTGTCTTGATTGATAAACTGTGTCCTGTAATCAAGTAGGGGGAAACGCAGTGTAGCGAGGGGCAAGTTACAGTATAAATTCCATCCATGCCTCTAATTATTTGTGCACGCGTTGTCAGTTGGCATGGCCAATAAATCTAACAGATGGGATATACACGTCTATAAAAAGAGAGCTTCGTAGAGAGAGGTTCGGGATACAGTTAGAGATAGACGGATATGCAGAGATGTAAATTGGGAGATATTGAAGATTTCTGCTGGCCCGCTGAGTTTGTGTGATACGTATCTTCAAAACCTCCCGTAGACCCGGTCTAGGGGAATTCTTCACCAAGTAGTTGAGGATAAACAGTGGACTTTCATTTGACCTGCCCGCTCTTAGTCACTCTTCACGGGATTTTTTGACGTAGTTCATTCCCTATCTCGTTGCTGAAGGTTTTTGTCTAGCTCGATTGATCGAGAGGCGGCATCACAAGACACGCTTGCACAGAAGTAGACTACAGCACATAAGTGATCTGGTATTACAGAGATTCCTGGACAGTCTGTGACCACATGTGCAAATACTGTTTGCTACTAGGGGAGCCTGGGGCGTTCTAGCAAGTGAGAAAAATGCGCGACAAACTCCAGTGGAGCGCGTTCTTTGTTGAAAAAACCGTCTGCGTGTGTGTTGTGTGGGGCAGCTTCTCAATAAGTCCAGATACAACTACATTACCCAAGCTGGCAAGAGAGATGCCTCCGTGCAGTTTTCAAACGGGGGCAACAGATTTAGTACGGGAGCATGGTTCATGCGTGCGAGGTGCAGTCGTGTCAGTTCCGTGATCCAATTTGATCTTTTCGCTTTGTCGTTTCTGCTTTTGGCCGTGGTTTACTAGTTCCTGCTCTTGTCAATGCTTGTTAATCTCTTTTAACGATTCATTCTTCTGATCGATTTTTTATTGCAAGGAGCAGGGAAAATAAGTGGCAAGGCGTGTGCAGGATCTTCTGGTATAAGAGCAAACATCTGACAGGATAAACAAAACGTAATAGAAGGTTTCATTTCATGTGTTCAGTTCTAGAATTTCACCTGTCGACACTGCAATTCTTCCGTCAGAACAGCCATGCAGACGCGGGAGATTCTTCGAGGCACTCTGCAAAGAGTTTATTCTGCGAGCTCGGCAGAGCAGCACCTTTTTGTGTGGAAACGAAGCATAGACTCCGGATCGGGTAAAAGTGGAAAGCGAGTGGTACCTTCTTGCCGAAGCCGGACTATTAGGAGCGTGATTTCATCGAAGGGAAAATGCCCATGTTGCTCTCTGAATTGCCTTTTTCAGTCTTGTTCATCATGTCTCTCACTTACTAGTCCAAGTCATTTCCAAGAGAGACAAAACGCGTCTTTTTCTAATTGGCAGATTAAGGTGCACAAGAATCCCGGATGGTTGACCAGCGTTCCTGATCGACAACTCTCTGTAACTCACGGGACACGTTCTTCATTCCGGTATTTTGCTTCCAAAACTCACGGTTCGTCGTACCAAAACACTTGGGAATATCTAAAGTTATGTACCCGTTTTCGAAGCTCTGCGTATTTTTTCTGTGCTGATCCTGACTGGGTTTCCTCGTGACGAAATTCCTGTATTCTTCTGTATCATGGGAAAATGTTTCATATCAGCATGGGTTCTTGTTTGGTACTCTCGAAGTATGTTTTGCCGTCCAAATGTTTCACGCGGACTCTCAACTTTTTTTCCAGTTCTCGTCGTGTCAGACGATAACGAGAGAGAAAAAATGTCTCCTACACACGGTGATTGGGGAACCTCTTACAAACCAGATGTCATTTGCTATTCTTCAGCTCTGTTGACCAGGTCTGTGAGTTTGTCGGCTCTTGTTTTCTTGCAGAGAACGACGATCGATCAGAATGTCTCCAGGATCAGCTGCACAGGGAATCTCTGGAAGATCCGATAGTTTTTTGGAGGCAGCAGGCGTCGACTGTCCACTGGTTCAAGCCATTCTCCGCAGTTCTCGATGGGTCTGACGCTCCGATTTATCGCTGGTTTCCCGGAGGTCAGGTCAATGCCTGCTATGAAGCTGTCGATTCGCATGTCCTCAATGGACGAGCTGGTGCCTATGCGATTATTTATGACTCCCCCGCAACGGGGGCAAAAGAGAAAATCACATACGGCGAACTCCTGGAAAGGGTCAGCGCCCTCGCTGACGCCCTGCAAAAGGCAGGCGTTCATGAAGGTGATCGTGTTCTGATCTATATGCCCGTGGTACCGGAAGCGGCTATTTCCATGCTTGCTTGCGCTCGCATCGGGGCAGTGCATGCCGTTACTTTCGGAGGATTTGGAACCCAAGAACTTTCTACCCGCATTGATCATGCTAAACCAAAAGCAATAATAGCGGCTTCATGTGGCATTGAACCTCGGCGTATTGTGGCTTACAAGGAAGGTCTTGAGCATGCCTTGCAGTTGTCATCCCATAAACCACAATTTAAGGTTATTCTCCAAAGACCCCAGCATGAATGCACATTGGAGAAAAATGATGTCGGATGGGATTCTTTCATCAAAACTGGATCCGGACAGTGTGATGCCCGTCCAGTCAATTCTAATCATCCTTTGTATCTTCTATACACTTCCGGTACCACTGGGGACCCCAAAGGTATTGTCCGCGATCACGCAGGTCAGTGCGTTTCAAGTCACTACACTGCCTCAGCAGTTTATGGCATCAAGCCAGGGGATACGATCTTCTGTGCGTCAGACCTTGGCTGGGTTCTGGGTCACTCCATTATGCTCTATGGCGCCCTGATTGGTGGTGGAACGTCTGTCATGTACGAAGGAAAACCTATCATGGCAAAGGATGCGGGTAAGCCACCAGCAAATCTGCATGCCTGTGCTATTTCTGTCAGACAGCTGGCATCGTCTCTCTGTCTATTAACAGTCCTAGCAATGGAAGGAAGGAGGCTGTTCTACCAGACACGTGTGAAGCGATAGGGGATTCACCAAGCATGACGGGGAAACGGATTAGATGCATGCTGAAGTATCCTTGTGCCTCCTAAAACGACCAATCTCTCAGCCTATTGCGGCTGTTTCACCTGTTCAGTATGATAGCACGCAAATGGGTTAGCGGTCTGTTGTCCCACATACGCACTTAGACACATCACAAACCACTTTGATGTTTCTCTCTAGGTAAATACTCCCTTCTTGGCCGCTCACCAAATCGTGAGACCTGCTTTTCGACACAACGCAGGTGTCTTCTGGAGAATATCGAGCGAGTACGGTGTTTCCAAACTTTTTACCGCACCATCTGCACTCCGCGGTATCAGGGTAGCAGATCCACACGGAGAGAGATTGAAAGCCTACGATCTGTCTGGACTGCAGACAGTTTATCTTGTCGGCGAGCGAACAGACCACGCCACGTTGCGCTGGTTTACAAAAGTCCTGGAGGAAACGTTTGCTGCAACATGTTCCAGTCGTGCTCCACCTCGCGTAATTGACCATTGGTGGCAATCTGAAACTGGCTGGCCGATGACCTGCATTATGACTGGCCAGCCGTTCGGCCCAAATGATTACTCACCCTGCAGGTAACGTAACTGGAGCGTTTCAGTACCAACGGGGTGCTAACTTTAAACCCGTCTCTCCTAGAGTTTTTAGGGAGCGTTGAGATAGAGGGTCACAGCAGATTTCAAAGAGAGAAACGGAGAGTGAGGGAGGCAAACAGCGGTATAACCATTGACTAGAAAAGGGAAAGGAAGCGACGGAGGCCAAGAGAAGGCGACGTTGTGGTGGAAATCGGCCGTTGGTCGCAGTATCACTTATTTTCACTTGTTAGTAGCCGTCCCTCTCATATGGTATGCTTGTGCGATCTTTCCCCCCAGGGAAGGCTCTTGTGGAAAACCTTGCCCCGGTTGGGATCTCCGTATCCTGGACAACGACGGCGAAGAAGTAGAAGATGAAATGACTGGTCATATTGCTGTCAAATTGCCAATGCCTCCCGGCTCACTCAAGAGTCTCTATGAGAACGATGACCGGTACTATATCTAATTCTTGAAATTCGACGGGAAGCAATAGATTTTTGTAGCCCTGGAGTGAGAAATGGAGCCCATAGAGAATAGCCCGCCCGCTCTGAAACGGAAAAACACAAGTGGTCAGCCTCCTTGTACCCCTATGTGGTCCTGCAGTCTACTCCTCAGCCGCTATTCTGCGTGCGTCGATTTAAGCCTAACCATCTGCAGATGTGCTAAATGCGTATATGCATGTAGAAGTGCGTGTGAATGCGTAAGTGTGCATTCAAGTGTATATTCTGTTGGAATGCATTTGGCGCTGTTTGTTTTTTCCAGGTATGTCAGCACATATCTGTCGCGCTTTCCAGGATACTACGATACAGGTGACAGTGGATTTTTTGATGATGACGGGTACCTGCATATCGAGGGCAGAACGGATGACGTCATCAACGTATCAGCCCATCGTATCTCCAGTCTGTCAATCGAAGAGGTCCTCACTAAACATCCAGAAGTTGCAGCGGCCGTAGTTGTGGGCGTCACCGACGCCATTAAAGGTCATGTTCCTGTTGCCGTGGTCGTTCTCCATCCGGAATCGCCTCGTCAGAATAAAGAAGAACAGCAACATAAGCGGAAAAGAATTATAGAAGAGTTGGTCCACGATGTCCGCGAGCGTATTGGTCCATTTGCGTGCTTTAGATCCTGTGTTATTGTAGAGAAAATACCACACACCAGGTCGGGAAAGACACTACGAAAAACCATTACACTCATTCTCGAGGGACACAGATACTCTGTACCACCTACGATTGACGATCCTTCTGCTCTCTCAGAGCTCCAGCAAGCTGTGAAGGAGCAACTTGGTGTTGAAGAGAGATCTGTAGGGCATAATCACTCCATGTGGAGGAATGGCTATCCGGTCACTGCGTGGGAGTTCGAAGATAAGAAATAACCACAAACTAACCCACACCGCACCAGTTGAAAGAAACAAAAATGCGGAATTGGACGAACCCACATGTACTCCGAGGTGTTCAACGATGCTCTCGAGGGGGCCTCTGGCTATCCTCAATACGGGAATCCTGATGGTAACAGCCACCCGTCGTTGCTCTGTTATATTTGACTACTGCTTCGTCCTGCTGTGCATCGGTCACCCGATTTACGCCATTTAGGGGAGGTCCGGCTTCGTCAGTGTATCTGAAGAACCGTTTCCCTTCTACCAACATATTTTGTCGTGGACATACCCTATCGTCAACAATGTAGTTTTGCTCTCTGATGCCCCCCTGCCGTTCTTGCGTCTCAGTTTTTCATGCGCAGTTCAAGTACGAGAGTTCCTTGGTGCTTGTATACACATATATTTATCTATTTGCGTGAGAACTTTCCAGAACGTTTCCGCAAGCCCGGACAGCTCATCTCTCAACCCGTGCTAAAAAGCCTTGGTAAAAAACGGCATTTATGCGGATGTTCTCTTAACACATGTTGGAGCCGAATTGCTACAATACACGTACGCTCTGCTGGATAGTATAGGAAATGTTAGTGACGAGACACGCGGATTTGAAAACAAGTTACTCCTCACAGAAAGTCTCAGAAAGTGGACGCCCCCACCGCACACGTGGGCGTTGGAAATGGGACGACAAATCGACTAAGCTAGCGTACGGGACTTTCTTCTCTTTCTCTGCTCGTTTGCCTTCCTCCCCACTCGAAGAACGCTTCGACGATACAGAAGGAGCTCTGTCTCTCGTCAGTGATTGACGGTCAGGTGTTAAACTGCTTCTGTGGCTCTCGAATCGCCGACAAACCCGAGTTCTCCCCTCTCTTGTCACCGCCTGAACCTCCCCCTGTTCACCACGGTAGCGCGCGCCGCCTGTTCCTGACGCTTGTCGAGGTGTCGTAGGTCTGCTGGGAGCAGACGCCGAAAACTCCTCTTTTTGCTGTTTGGATTGCCCTGCACACTTGCCGCTCCCTTTTTTAAGAAACTGGTGGGGTTTTTTGCGCTCCTGTGCTTCATCCCATTTGCTGGCCTCGTCTACACACACAAGCGGGCTCCTGTCGGATGGAGACTTCCTGCAAGGCACTTGCTGAGAACCCTGACCCGAGTTTTTATAGAGAGAACGGATGCTCGGCCACAGTACTGGAAACTCGATCAAACTGTCAGCTGACCCTCCAGAAATTGACGCTGTAGGGAATTCCGAAGCAGGGCGCGATGATTGCATTCCGAATACGGAAGCAGCGTTACGAGGTGACGATTGTTTGTAGCTACCCTCGCCTACTTTGTCGTGCAAAAGGGACAATTTTAGACCGGGAACAGTTTCATCCGATTTCCACACCTCATACCGTTTTTGGTTCTTTGGTGGGGCCGCCACTTCACTTCTGACAGGAGCGCGTTTTTGACTCCTCTCGAGCCTCTTCTGGTACCGTCCTCCTCCTTCGCCACAACCCCGCCTCAGGAAGGACCGAACCATAGGCTGCGAAGAACGGTGACTGCACCACCATTCCTCTTCAGCAAGAGAGGTGCCGTCTTTGGATGCTCCAGAGCATCTGCTCGATACTGTACTACTCTGTTCAGTGCCACGTTCCTCAAGCGACCTGGGAGACAAATTGGAGTTGCCAAAAGGTTTTCCTCCGTAGGACTCCTCGAAAGAAGGTAGCACAGGCATCCGTCCTTGGTGACGGCAAGTCGGAATGATCTCGTCGTCCCAAGGAAATTTAGAAGGCCGGTTGACCTTTTCTGTGGTTGGAGGCGTAAACAGCGTTCGAAGGTGAGGGTGTCGTTTGTAGAGCAACTGACTCTGATGGATAAAGTCCGAATCCTTCGCCAAAGCAGGTCGGGATGTAGCTTCCCTCTCTTCGTCCAGCGCAGTTGTCGACCCGTCTCTCCTGTTGGTCCCAACTCTAGCATTTCCTTCTTGTACAGGGGAATGCTCCAGTTTGCCATGGCTGTCTACGAGGAAGGCGTGAAGTTGCCCGGAGCATGGTCTCGCATCTTCCTCAGAAAAGACATGGTCCCTAGGAGACTGGAAATCGCCGTTTTTTGCCGTCTGGTGTCCTCGAGGAGATCGAGTGCTGCTGTAGATGGAAAGAGAATCAGGCACGCCCACTGCTGCTCCTGAGCTTGTTGCTAGTTCGAGAGTAGAATCTGTTTCCCTGGATCTCGCGCCTCCCGCGTACGCCCTCCTCACGTGCTCTTCCTCATCATTGACAGCCTGCAACGGCCCGGGACCGAATGAGAGGCTACCCATTGCTGGACCGAAACCACCTTTGTTCGCGTCGCCCTCTTCTTCAAACTTTGACCTGCGCGAGTGTTGAGACTTACTCGACCGTCCACTTCTCCCAAAGCGGAAAGGGTATCTGCCTTCCCTCACAGAATCCCATTCTCCCTCGTTCCCATCACTGTCACTGTCTCTGACCTCAGCCTGCGAAAAGGGAAAGTGACTCTTTCCACCAGGTCGGAAAGTTGTCGGTGGAGTTTTGTGCGAACCGTGCCTAGCCCCGCTGAGAGTATGGTCAGCCGCCAGCGCTTCCTTTTTCGGTTGTTCTTCTAGAATTTGTTCGTCACAGTGCAGTTGCGTAATCTGCGCCCCTCGACACGAGGCTTTGTCGCCGGTTTCCCCTGAAGGCATGGCCGACGCTCTCGCATCTTTCAAAGTTACGATTTCTGTCTGTTCCTCATGCTCTCGTTCAGAGTCGCTTGCGTCAAGACGTCTCCCAAATGTAGGCAGTGGATGAAAAAGATCTTCATCCCGCGTTGCTTCCTCGAAGTCGCTGCCGCCTTCCGTGGGAGTCGGCAACTGCTCCCGCCCTTTGGAGTTCCTACGATGTGGATCTTCGCGGTCCTCCCCGTTCCTGTCCAGAGAATCCGATCCTTCGGTAAAGGATTTCGCAGGTGCGGCTGACGCATTTTTGCTCTGGGAAGCCTGACAGATGAGCACACCCGCTGAACTACCCCTGACCTTCGAGTCACTCACTGCCGAGGGACTCGTCGCCTGTGGAATGTGGTTCCCCAGAAGCCCAACGAAAGCAGTCTCCGATACAGCGCCTGAAGAGGCGTGTGGAGGACGATTCCCTCGTCGCTGCTGGAAAAGTTCCTTTACTGGCGGCGGAACCTCTCCATATGCGATAAGGCTGCTCGTGTTTTGAATCTTTGTAGCAACTTCGCTCACTCGCATACGCTGCTTGAGCGTCCGGCTATGAATAACAGTATCAGCATCCTGTTGCCCCTGCAAAGAACCTCCAGCTGGAGGCGACGGTTGCCTCTGCTCTACTTGGTCCGACGAGGTAGCGAAACGCCGGGGGAAATCAGGAGACATTTTCGGCGCAGCCTCCCTCAACATACGGTCCAGATCACGTTGCCTGGACTGCTCGACGGCTGTCTCCATCTCCTCTTCACTTGCCAAGCTGAAATCACCTTCGACCGGCGCACCCCTGCGCCCCGTAAGTTCACTGTCTCGTTCTGCATCACCGTCTCCCGCTCCAGGGGATTCATCTCCGCTTCGTAATGACGCGGTACCCCGAGCGGCACGAACGCAACCGCCCGGCACTCGGCTGCGTCCTGCTCGAGTAGCCTGTCTCCCACTTCGCCCCACACTCGGAGGCGGAACGAAGTCGAGGGTATCATCGTTCAGCTGCCTCTTGTAGCTTGGACTGCAAAGAAAAATCAGTGAGAACAATACACACCGAGAGGGGTGACGCTATGTACACGTTGCTTCGAAACGAAAAATTGTCGCCTATCCCTCCTCAGGCCGTGCTAGAGGAGGGTGCTGTCGCTTCGATTTCCCTGGCGCCATTTCTCTCTCTCTGCTGCACACACTGGTAAGCTCACAGGCCAGGGAAGCTGGCGTGGGTTGTCAAAATCAAAATGTCGGATACACCCCGAGCGGCACCTGCAACTATAGGACCGTGTGGTCCACATGCACCCGGGGACGCGCGCCTATACCAGGAGTGTCGGCTATCGCCTACTCTGCAGCCGGCAGAGACAGCCAGCGGTTCGCAGTCTTTTTCGCACCGCTGTTCCCGGAGATAACCTCTCCAACTAGACATCAGTCACACTCGAAACAGAGGTGTGCGAGTTTCAGTAGAGTCAGTGCGTGTCTGGAATGCCCAGCTCGTTGAACGGATTTGTCACAGTGCGCGCTAGATATAAATACACAGCGACAACACCCTCAGAACGTGCAGCGTCGTGTGCGTGGCTCGGGTGCTGCAAAAACGAGACAAACGAGATGAGGATTCCTTGGGACTGGGACGTTTGTGCTCCACACCAAAAGTGGCCGCCGAAGAACCGATGGGAGAAAGGCGTTTTCTCGGGCCATGTGCTTTGCTCCTCTTGCGAAATCGTACCTCGCTTCTCTCCGGCGCGTTGCCTCACTCCGAATACTCCGGTCAAAGAGTGTCCAGGCGCGTCTCCCCCCGCGGCAGTTCCCAATCGCTCGAAGCCCCTTGTTTAGCGGCTGCTGCATGGACAGCTGGAGCGGCGTGCTCGTGGAAACAAATTCGTCGTACTCTCGCTGAATCTTTTGCGTGATGCGGCGCTGCGTTGAACGCACTTCCTGATCAGAGTCTTTTTTACGTTCGGCGAGGAGGCGTTGGCGAATTTCTGTTTCTTGCCTGGCGACGATTTTCTGTTCCGTCTTCCGGAGAGCTTGAATCTGGGCTTCCTGCATGCTTCCCCACTCCTTTTGAGTGAGTTCCCACTCCTCGCAAAGTGCACTTTCCGCAACCTCCTGCCACACATCAATCGCGTCCGGGTTGATAACGTGAACCATCGGAATGGCCATCGGGGGCGCTTCGCTGGGGTCAAAGTCGGGATACAAAAATTCCTTGAATCCAGGAGCAAAGAGACCCGTCAGCTGTTCGAGCGCAGAAAACCCCGGAAGCTCGCCGCCATGAAACTCGATGTCGTCCCGGTCGCTTTCTCGCAGCCGAGGCAGCTCCACAGTCGGTACCACCGTTGAGATGTCCGCGGAGCCTTGTGGCACGGTGTGCGTGTCCAGGAAATATGTCCATGGAGGATAGTTCATGAACGGTTCAATCTCTCCCGGGTGTCGATCACTGGAACCGACATCTTCGTCGCCGTTCAGCTGCGGCACACATCGGCGCGGAAGACCATTCACCATGTCGAGGTATTCGTTGTACCGGTCTCGCGCTTTCCGTTCAGCAATCGCACGCCTCTCCTCCTCCTCCTCCAGTTCGTCCTCAAAGAGACTTTTCGTGTTCACGCGTCCCGCAGTCTGTCTTCGCGGTCGCATCCCGGCCAACTTTTCCGGAGCAGCCTCCGCAGGAGATGCGACGAGCGGCGTTGCGAAAAAACCGCTGACGGGCTGCGTTGCGAAAAAACCGCTGACGGGCTGCGTTGCTGGCGAGTGTGGCGCAGACCTGGGAGAATCCTCCGATTCAGACGAAGACGTTTCGGTGGCTGCAATGACAGACACTGTTCTGGAAACCTTGGTACCCTTGGGTGCTCTCGCGGGTGGGCTTTTCGACTGCGCCTCCTGACAGAAGGACGGAAGACACACACACAACAAAAGCTTGCACACTTTCGGTTGCAGCCTCCGGAGTTTTCCTTCGCCCGGCTTTCACTGTCGTGTGACGTGTCTCTCCACCCACGTGTGGTTCGCCGAGCGGAAGCGTCTATACCATCTCCCTACCGGGTCCCCCTGCCCGACACCCCTTTCCAGCGCGACATTCGACAACACACGCGTGCGACGCAGCGCGAGTCTCTGCTTTCAACCGGCCATCACGTGAAGCTCAGCAGCATATGTGTATCGTAGTTTTCTCAGAGGGCGCTCTTTACCACTGCGGACCTAAATGAGACGTTCGGGTTCGCCACTTTTTCTCGTAATCAAGTGAACAACGATTATCCTCCGGTAGTTTGTGCCTTTTGCGTGGAGTCACTCTACCGGCCCTGTACCGAGCTGAAAGAACGGATACACCCTAACCGTCCGGATCTCTCGTTTTTGGACGCCGGAAGGTGTCTACCGTGTACATACACTCAGCCAGTGGCCTAATGAACTGAGCGCGCCTGCTGCCCCATGCCACTGACCCCGCACTACCAAAATGGGGGAAGCGCGTCAGCCTACCGCGGGTTTTAACGGCGCCGGCGGATCGGACGTTTGCACACTTGCTTCCTTCTCATTCTTGCGCTTTGCGGAGGTAGTCGTCGCACGAGGTGCGTCGTCTGCTTGGATGGTGTGCAGTGTCGCGTTCTTGCCAGACTGCCGCACGACAGTCAGCACCAGGGACTGCGCGGGAGCTGAGTAGGCGTGCAGACCAACATACGGCAGTCCGCGAATGCGAAGGTTGTCGCACACAGTGTGGTGTCGAGCCTCCCTGAGCAACTACGCGAGACCGCGCCCACGAAGGTAACCCGGCCGCTAGAGGCCACCTTGTTTTTCCGATCCTCCACTCGACAGCCTGAGTCTCACCTGAATTATCGCCAACGTTGAGTTTGTCCTTGCCACCCTGCCACTTAAGGGGTTTCGCTGGCGGCTGTAAACATGTGGAGCATGAGGAAGAAGAAATCGACATCACGGCTTCCCAGAGGTACACATGCCACGAGTTAAGCGTCGGCACAAGCCGACTTCGGGAGGACTCAAAAAAACGAGTGGGGGGAGCTGTAGAGACACCCTGGGTGAAAATGGGAAGAAAGCGATACACGTAAAGGGAACGGGAAATGAGTAGGTCTGTTAGTAGGCACCAGAAGGCACTAAAGGACGAGGGATCGGCACAGTCTGCATTCAGGTTTCTCGGCAGCTAGAGGATCGGCGAATAGATGGTTTCCCTCAGAAATGCAGAGGTGTGCGTGGCTTCTGAGAATAAGCCAAATGCCATTTCGTATCGGGAAACTTGAGCAGTTGGGTCTAACTGCCGGAACCTTTCTACAAGACGTCCACTCTCTCGCGGTCACCCAGCGCCCTCGGCATCATCAGGCTCTCCTGTCCAGACCGCCACGAAAAACCCCTCCACTCTCGCGGCGATAGACCCCGCCAAAGATTTCTACGTTTGGAAAAGCGAAAAGTTCTAACCTGGACACTTTTCAGAGGTGGAAGATTCATTGCTGAGCGGCATATGCACACACACAGACACACGCGCACACGCACAAACCCCGAACTTGCAGAGAACTGAAAAAAGGCAGATCTCACCTTTTGTAGACATGCATGCTTCATGGTTTCCATGATACGAGTACGCCGTAAAAAAGTACGGAGAACGAACTGAACGTACTGCATTGCTACATTACTACGAAGAGGAGTGCTCCAGAATCGAAACACAATGGTCTCCTTTCGAGTGTTCTGAGCTGGCTTCTTCGCATCTAGTAACAAAGACAAGAGTTCGACAAGGAAGCTTTTCCTCAGGCTGTCACGGCCGCCGCGGTTCTCTCCCCGTTGCACCCGAAACGGCGAGAGAGACACCTGCAGCCACTCGAACTCAACCAGTCGCCCCCGTGTAACTGTTTGCACTTCCCCCCCCCTGTCTCCTCGGATTCGTGATCAGTCTCCCGCCGGCAGCCTCAAGCGAGGGCTGTCTACTTAAGCTGCGGCCGCATGCGTTTTTCTGTGAGCGGCCAGGCGTCGTGCAGGTCCGTACATTCATCTGACAGGTTGTGCAAGAGAGAGACTAAGCCAGGGAGCCCTTCAGGAGGGCTGTCATTTGTTACGTCGGCTTTTTTGTGCTTGAACCAGGAAACCATGGCATCCGCAGGGGTGGGTTCATTCAAACCCGACCGGTCCGAATAACGGAATCTGGAACCAAGAGAGGGCAGCAAAGGATCTCTCCAGCTGTCTGCATACTCTCGATTTTCGAGCGGATCCTTGAGCTCGCTGAACGGTGCGAGTGGATTACGAGAAGGAGTGTGGTGTACAAGGGTAGGAATCTCCTCCTTGGGCGGCCACGGTTGCCAGGGTTTTTGCACATTCATGTCCTTTAGACACTCCTTGGCATTTTCAATCTCCTTGAGCTGTTTTGTGTGCAGCATCGCCACATCCGGAGGATCCGCATTTTCAGAAATTTGTTTTTTCGGGGTGTGCTCGGACGGCTCTATGGTCCGTTCTGTCGCATTGTTCAACTTGTCCAATTTCGTCACAAATGTGACGCACTCTAACTGGCGTTTCATCTGCGAAGTGGCCTTTAAACTTCGCCCACCAGAAAACATCCCTTTTTCCTCAGTTAGCTTCGGAGGGATATACTCGCGACCTCGTCCGTTGAACCGGGCGAGGGTCTTCGCTTCCTCGTACGGTATGAAATCGCTGTGATTGGGTGATGGACTGGACTCCTTAGCGGGAACGAGAGGAGAGCAGGACCAGGCACGTGAGCTGAAGCTGGGGCCTTGCTGTCCGGTGGTGCCCAGCGGCCTCCCTCTACAGAAGCCGTCTCCCATGGGCAGCTCGCCTTGCACTGGGAAATTAACTGCACTAAGCGGGGATATTCCCTCTGTGCGGCAGGACGACGATCCTCGAATCGAACGAGCGCCTCCCCTGCTGCTCAGCAAAACTCTTGACGAACACTGTATGAAGTTGTTCGCGGAAGCTGTCGCCCGTTCGCGGGCCGTCTGCGAAGCCCACAAGTCGCCAGGAAACAAGGAAGAGCTCCGTTATTACAGAAAGACGGCAGGGGGGGGGGACGGGGACGGCTGCCTACATGTGTGCGGCCTGTGCATTTGCGTGCTGGACATGCATATATGCCTCTGGTTGTGTGTCAATGCGAGAAAATTACAGTCTCTAACAGCACACGTTTCCATCTATGGGGCAGTCGAGGGGCGGCGACTGGGGAAGTGGCTCTAACCAGAGAAGGGAGGGCGCGAAGTGCTCACAAACGAGTGTGCTTCCTTCCATGCCCCCGTCAAAGTGCCGTGGTGGTGCCTGCTGCGATAGTCTTAGAAACCCACACGCTTAACGGGCAACTTTGACTAACGCGTCCTCAAATACTGGCGGGGTTGAACACGTCAGCACATCTCCTAGCAACGCAGACGGCGGCAGATCTTTGTTCTCTCAAAGCATCGGCTCAGTACTCACAGGTTATCCTAGCTCACGTTTCGACATCTCTCATTCCATAGACTGGCTGGGAGAAAACTGCTGCCCGAAAACCAAAGATGATACACCAAGAAGCCGAGGAAGGGGGATCAGCGTACGATGGTGGGGGAGTTTCTGTGGTAGCCTTGAAAGGCAGTGCCAAGGAAAAAGTGCCATCCTACAAGCACCACGAATGCATTTTTACGGAACAAGTTGAAACCTAGTGTGTTCTTAACCAGCGACCGCACCCTATGAAGAGACTAGCCAGGACACCTCATCAGGCTTGCCAGCGAGGCCCTGGGTGCGGCGTGAAGATTCTCCACAGATCTTCACTACGGCACCACCCATGTTAGAATGAGGCTTTGGCCGACCCTTCGACAGATGCGACTTACTTCGAAATTCCGTTTCCAGGGTGACCCGGATGACGCTGCCGGAGATGCGGTGGCCGCCATCGTGGATTTGCTACAGAGCAGACGATTTTGGCAACCGCGACGGTTTCGAGTTGCGGGGCTACGATAATAGCCGATAAATTCATGAGAAGACCCCAAAGAATGGAAGGTGTGTAAAAAGGGAGGAGGAAATTCGACAGCGAAAAACCTTTTAGTTGCATGGAAGCTACCTGGGTACAGAAGGTAGAGGTGTGGACCAAGCCGCCCCCTGCGTTTCTCAAAACGAGGGGAGGGGGGTTAGACAAAAAAGGGGTTCTTTCGAAAGGCAAGAAGTAAAAGCCGCGTCATAAAAACTCGTCACTTCCCTCTCTTTAACAGTAAGCAAGACAGAACGAGAAGAAATGGAATTTTGGCGAGATCCACGTTGTGGCAGCCATGAACGGAAGAAGCGTACAAGCACAAGACACGCGAGTTGAGGCGCGGAGCGATCGGGCCCCAGCGAGCCGCACGAAGACGATCCAGACGCGAATGCAACCGACAGAGACATGGAACTGTGCAAAAGTGTTTGAAAGAGTGTTAGAGGAGCTCAACATGTGTCGTTTGAAAAACAGGGTTTATGCCGTACTGGCCCCTATACAAGCAGTTTACCTGCTGTTGCCGTGAGCCGCGTCTCACGTCGAAAGGAGGCGAGGCGGGTGTGACGCTGCAAGCACGGCACAGAACTGGACGGCTTATAAAAGGCGCTCTACACACCAATGGTTTCCGGTCAATTCGAGCGGGCTGACTGCGTCATTGATTCTGGTTTGACAGCGGACACCTGTCCAGAAACCAAACAGAGATCCGCTCGCATATTCAAACTTTTCGCAAGTTCACACCTCCAATAGCGAACCGTAGAGCGGTTCAACATTCGGTCAACGCACCCAAGACAAGCAAGGCACGTCCCCAGCCACTGCAGAAAATTTATGTCGCCGAAATTGCCCAACCACACGCGTAGGTAAAGCACAGAACCTGCAGCGTGAGTACGGTACTGTCCGACATTCAGAGGGGCCAAATCGTAAACTGCAAGCAGTACTTACAATCTGGCTTCGTAGACGGCCCCTGTGGCCGTGTACCTGTGATGCGGGTTTCCCGTAGACCCCAATGTCCTTGTAAACTGAGGACTCGACTGTGCGGGCGGGTCTGACAAAATAACGGAACAACATCAGACTAGTGGGCGAGGCTGGCATGCCCGACGAAGGTGGATCTCTTCTTGGCTGTTTGCCTTTTTTTGCCACAGAACGGTTGGGAATCACTAGAGGTAAACACACTGCAACTGTGTGTCGCGGGCCGGATGGGTGATACGATCTTCACATTCGAATTATGGGGTGCATGCTGGCTTTCCCCTCCTGTTTCTCGCCTTGCTATTGGTGTTCTGCATCTCTCACAGAGGCAGGGGAGAAGTGCCGCCCCGTCGCTGAGCTGACGAAACGAAGAAACCGCAAACAGTAACAAGGCATGCCCACAGTTTCTGGGGGTATCCAATCTTTGGTCGTGGTGTCAGTAGGATCCTTGCTAGTTGAAAACGATTCTCGGCGCTCTGTGGAGGCCGCACATGCCGCCCCCCCTACATGATTTTAGTCAGTCCATGTCGGCCTAGCTGACTCAGCGTACTGACGGCGCGGCGGCCGGTGCGCAGCTGCGGTTGCAGGCACCGATGAAATTCCCGATTATTAATGAACACTTGTAGTATGGTGTAGATTCGTGTTTGTCGGGGGCCCGAGGCCATCGCGATGGCGTCGGCACCCCGTCGAACCCTGTAGATACTGAGCCGTATTTTCCGGCGAAACGGGCCAGCGTTACTCTGAGGTAAGTTCGCTGTGTGCCACACCAGCCACACGGCTTGGTCGGACTCTCATGCCTCCTGCCGTGCTTCATGGACAACGCTAAGTCACATTTACAAAATTAAGAAGAGCCAACGATGGTTCTTAAACTGTCCCAAAATAATATGCTTTACGGATAAGGAACTTCGCACGGCGTACACACACACACACACACACAACAGTTCTGTACGAATCTTGCGCGTGTGTGCGTATGTGAAACTTAGGTATGTAAAATACGCATGTCGGCGCATTTCAATTCGTTTCTACACACGCTGAATAAGGTTGCGCAGGAAAACGGCATCTCCTCTTAGTTCGGAAGCGCCGACTGTTCATTTCCGGCGTCTTGGGACGGCTGCGGCTCTGTTCGCCGTTGGTTTCTTTCTTTCCGGATGGCCTTCAACACATCCATCAGCTTGCCCTGTTCGGAGAAGAGCTTGCGAGTGAAACTGTTGAGTTTCAGATTAAAGTCGCCAAATCTGTCTTTGGCGCTGGGGGATGCGCCATCCAGACACGTCCGACATAGGTTAGCACTGTCTGCTACCACATCTCGTGCCTGCTGGGCAGCCTTCTCTGCCCCGTTCTTGACGAGTTCTGCCGTGGACTCCGACAGCCATCCTTCAGCACGATCCGTGGCGGCACCCTCTACGGCTGCAGCAGGCATATCAGTACGGACGGTTTCTACTCGTTTCTCGACTTCTTGGAGCTGCTCCTCCAGTTGATTCCTTGAAGACGACGCTTCTTCCTCATTGCCTGGACCCACATCGAGAGGTACACAACAACACGCGCAAAACAAGAAACAACCTGGTGCATGCATTAATTAGCGTACATACGCCCAACGTCCAGCCTGTCGAAATGTTCTAGCGGCGTCGTTCGTTACCACACGCGCGAGCATCAAATACACAGTCGATAAGCTTCAGGCAATCGCCGGGGACTCTCAGACGCTCAGCGACTCCACTATACACTAGCGAAAACAAAAGCACATCTCGGGTCCATGGGCACAACCGGTGGTGTAACGGTTAGACAAGGCACTGATCGGCACAGACACATTGAAAACAAAATGCGCGTCGCCGTCACTGGGGTGCGTGGACGCTGACCGTTCCGTATTAAAGCCTGTCTCCTGGAGGTAACTCTTCATATAATATGTTTTTCTACACACTTTCTGTGCAAATAAAAATTTGCATCGTGGATCCCTCGCATGAGATGGGGCCTGGCTCACCGGCATCTGATGCGAAGATGAGGTTCTTGACGGCGGGAGCGAGGGCTGTGACAAGTTTCTTGATTTCCCCCAGTTCAGTTCGGAGCTTCAGCACCTTGCCATACGCAACGCCAAGGTCCTCAGGCTCTGAACTTTTTGCCACAACCGGCAAGCTGCGCCAGTCGGCATGATCTTCCATGCCCGCAGGAACCCTCTGGCCCCCTAGCGGGACAGCTTGAGCGTCCACGGCCGCCGACATTTTGGTGGAAAGTAAACCGGATATAAAGGGTATGGATAGGGCTGTGCAAAGGAAACACGTAAGCTTGCGGAAGAGATTCCTCGGCAGCCGCCGTTTTATGTCGGTGTGTGCACTCTTCCTGTGCTGTGCGTTGCACCACGAAACTCCCCCAATGGACAGAAGCCAGCAACGTGGAGCACGTCAAAACAGACGCGCAGAAAAGCGACCTACCAGAGGGAAAAAGTCCCTGGCTGAGGTGAAGACAAGAACCACAACCGCCGAAATCATGCAACTATCCGACTCTCTGGTTGTGATTTGTACGCAGCCACGACAACATGCTCATGACAAAAATGACGATACTTCGCCTTGGAACGGAGACCGTTTTTTCGAACAGACAATTTACCAGACGGACTGTTGCCTTTTTTGTTGGCAAGCAATGTCCTAAATTGGAAACAGTGATTCCTGAACGGAATTCGCGGTGGTTGTTCCGCGGGTCCCTCCTGTCTTGTTCCTCCCGCCCCCCGTTGTGCCGGGGCAACACTTGGACGGATATCGGCAATGTACGGATCTCCGAAAACTCTTAAGGAGAAGAAAGCGGCAAGAAAATGTGGTTCTTCGGGAAAACTTCCGGTGTCGTGCCAACCTTTTCTCCAGACTCAGTCAAGCAGTGGCGGGCGCTCACCTGTGGTTCTCTCTCGTGTCTGGGTTGAATCGTGTTCTTTTATTCGGACAACCCGTTGAGGCCGCGGGAGGGTGGTCTTTGCCGTGTGCAGGTAAACCACACCTCTTCACGCACACACACGTGTATCCCTACTCGTGTGTGCTTAAATGTGCTCAAGCGCCTGGGACAAACTCGTACGAATGAAGCGGTAGTCTTCCAAAGAGCAAGCGCATGACGCTGGCCATGACAAAACACAGACACTGCCCGGGGCCTACCGGGTTACCTTTTTCTCAGGGAAGGTAGGCACTCAATTATGTCGGCGTTCACTCGCTTCAGTTAGTGTTTGATTCCTTACAAGCAGAGGAAGCAACCCAAAAATAACGAAAATCAAGATATCCCTGGCACACGAGCTTAGATCTAGTGAGAGAAGAGGGCCTTTTTGGTATCGAAGGAAAATCCACTACACCGCAGCCAGCAGGAACCTGGTCATTTTCGACTTGCTAGTCGCGGGGTGGCCGAGCCGTGTACTAGCTTGCGCCGATTTGGTCTTCACCCAGGAAATGGGAAACCCACCGACGAGGCAAAAGCCAAGGATCCGAAGGTTCTTGAAAGCAAATGAGGTGAAACCATGTCATTTCTCTTCCTGTGAGTGGTACTTCGCGCCTCTTGAGTATCGATGCCGTGCCCGTCAGAAATCCCTCTGTGCGTACCGGGAAAAGGCGTTCTCGCGGCGACATGCAACCACGAGTGTTGAGTGGCAGGCAAATGGGTCGGAGGGAAGCAGTCGAATCCAGTGTTTTTTAAATCACCAATAAATACAACCTTCCACATCCGCGGCACACTTCTCCACGCTTCCCAGGTGGATGTGTGTCTGAAAGCGACAGGGAGGCGTTTCGCAGGGAAGAACTGAGTGATCAGGACATCAGTCGCTCGACCAGCAGGGGTCCGAAGTCTTCCTGGTGTGTATATGTGTGGGTTCATCCCCTCCGTTTTCCCGCTGTTGAGCACGTATAAACTTTACACCTGTGTAGAAATCTTGGAGACTTTACTCGTCACAACTGCAGAGTCCTACCGCTTTTCGCCACACCGAACACTGTCGTCTGTACCTCGAGTTTGTCGGGGCTTCGAGGTCCGCGGAGACTTCGATGCTTTTCCGGCTCCGCAGGCGATCATGTGTGGAACGTGAATAAAAGAAGCGGACGCTACATCCGTCTGCAAGAACGCCCGTGTCCCTGCTCTGCATCCTGGAACTGTACGAAAATCTGTAAGGAGCCGACAGGAGAGCAGACCTGGACTCCTGTGCGGGTCTCGAACCCGTTTGGAACATGCCTTTGCCTGCGGGTCTCGAACCCGTTTGGAACATGCCTTTGCCTGCGGGTCTCGAACCCGTTTGGAACTTGCCTTTGCTTTTCATGTCCATACTGCGGCAGCTTCCTGCGCTCGAGATGGAAAGCCGAAAGGGGGGAATTGCTCAGCGGTCACGCGTTTTTGCCCCCCCCTTAGCTCTCTCCTGCGGCTGGTACGCCGTGTCATTTTTTACACAGGCTGTCGTCTCGTTTTCCCCGGACTTCTAGAATGGCAACGCTTTTTATTGGCAGGCGCCACGGCGCCACAGCTCGTGTGTCGGCAGTGTTTCAGGCTCGAACTGCGCGGCCGCAACGGTGTGTCCTCCGTCCTGGCCCCGTGAAGACCGTAGAAACGCCGCCCACAGCGCCCGGAAAGGTCGAAACACATGAGCGGCGGCATCGTGCGCCAACCATTCAGTCGTGCCTGCTCTTTCCTCGTTCTCCTGTCAGCCGAGCTCCACCTCCCAAGGCTATCTACCGGCCAAGAGGGCCCGAGCCTCCGTGGCTGCTCGGGTCATGTGGACCGTCTCGCTGGGGCTCCGCAGCAAAGCGTCTGTTTCGCAGGCCGGATTTGTCGGCGCAAGAACCTGCAGCGAGGATGTTCGCCACCGCTCCCCTGCAGCAAAAAAGCTCAGGAGATTCTGCAGTCGCCTTTCCGCGTGGATCCGCTGGGTCGGCTGAGCGGGGTGTTCCGAGCTCAGACGGGCGGCACTTGTACGTGCCGGTCCTCATCGTCGGTGCGGGGCCGATCGGTCTGTCGCTGGCGTTGCTTCTTCGACGCATGCGAGTTCCTTTCTTGTTGGTAGAACGCGATGAAGAGGCGCGCTGTCAACCCAAAGCTCACTACTGCAGCAGCCGATCCATGGAAGGTACGCAACGCAGGGGTGGGGTCTGGAATGAGGAAGAGCAAGCGCGTCTGTTCCGAGCGAAGAAAGTCGGACTCGGGACAGCGTCTGACGGCTTCGAACGGTTTTCTCTTGAAACGCGCCTCCGCGACTGCAGCTGCCAGCAGGAAACGAGGCCTGCGACATGACATCTGCAAACGGCCAAAGTCCTGGCGTGCTACGAGGGACCGTCGTGCAGATGCGTATCGGTGGACCGAGTTTTTCGACTGGAGGCGCGTCTTCCCTTTGTTGTGCACAGTCTGGAGAATGTTTGGCCACTTGGACGAGGTCTTGGAGAACGAGGTTCCCTCTCTGGATCTCTGGAAACACTTCTCGTACTGCACCCACCTCGTCGCCGCGCGCACGCACCCCCATCCCAATATCGCAGCAAGAGACCACTTCAGCAGTAAGGCGTTGCGTCTCGGTTCTCTGTTCTGGAGGTAAAGAGGGGCCCCGCCTTCACTTTCTCCACTTTCTTGTCTGCAACCT
Source organism: Neospora caninum Liverpool (assembly GCF_000208865.1). Lineage (NCBI taxonomy): Eukaryota > Apicomplexa > Conoidasida > Eucoccidiorida > Sarcocystidae > Neospora > Neospora caninum. The sequence goes on along the minus strand of NC_018395.1, from coordinate 2,018,345 downwards.
GCGAAGCTTCCGTGCCGCGCCACTGCCTGCTGGCCTGCGGGAGCGTTGCCGCTCCGCTGTCAACTGAAGCAGTCGAGAGCGCGGTCGGGCAGCCGTATCACGTGTCCGCTCCCCGATCCCCGAAACCTCTCCCCTTCCCCCCGTTTGGAAGAGACAAACGACGGGCTCGAATTTAGACCAGCGCGTGCACGTGCGTGAGGCCCCGCCCGGGAAGTGTGCCGAGCTTTTCCGTGACTCCAGATTCGCTGTCGTTGCCCAGGCGTCGCGAAACGACTTGCGAGAACGCGTCGCGAACGTCACGCGATGCTCTTCGGTCTCTCCGCTTCTCACCTGCTGTGGCCTTGCTCAGACGCCTACACGTTTACTCTCCCGGACGGCAGAACGCGATACTTTGAAGGCGAGAGTCCTTGCCGCGTAATGCACCTGCCACAACACATTCTCCTCCCGCTCCTCTACGCGCGTCTCCTCTCCGACAAGGCGATTTCTCACGCTCAAGAAAAAGGGCCAGGCAGCTGGGCAGAGTTGCCGGCGCCGTCACTCGCGCTCACGTCTGTGTCCACTCGCCGCCTGCTCGCGGAAACCGCGTCTGGCGAGACGGAGACTCCCTCCGCAGCACAGTCTCCGTCTGCGTCGGATCCCGAATTCCTTCCTTCTCCCCCTTCAGCTGCGCAGCCGCCTTTCGCCTCAGCCGGCGCCCCCGAGATCCTGTTCCGAACAAGGTGGTTGTCGGCCACAACTGTTGAACGCGAGAGTCTCTCGAGTCCTTCAACGGCGCCCCAGGCGTCTCTCCCAGGTACGGGGTCGGTTGGCGCTTCGCGGCGCCTCGCAGCCTTCCAGAGAGCCGTCTCTGTGCTCTCGTCGAGACGTCGAAGAACCGGTTCCTGGCGCCGTCCACATTGAACGTTTCTTCGAGGCGCTTCGCCTTGCGCTAAGAGACGGAGGCATGCCAGGTGTGTGTCGGCGGCCGATGAGACTGGGTTGATGAGATTCGGTTTTCCGCAGGTCATACGCCACGTCTTTCGCGCGAGGAACCTGCGTCTCCTCTCTCCCCGTCTGTCTGTGTGTGGAACGTGTGTGTGCAGATCCACGACCTGACAGCTTCGTGAGGTCAAAAGTGTTGAGTGGAGCGGTTGCCGGGGCGGAGGGCCCTCAGGAAATCCTCATCGACAGCGCCTTCCTGGTGGCCTGTGACGGCGCGAACTCGACTGTCGCTGCACAGCTTCCCGGCTACCACCGTGAAGGCGTTGACTGTCTCCAGCGTCTCGTGAACATTACCTTTGTCTCCCGACACCTTGCGGCTCTCATTCGGAGCAACGAAGTCCTGAGGAGTCAAGATTCTGCTGCCTCGCCGCGGCCTCCCCCCGCAGTGAGTTCGTCGCCTACGCCTCCTCCTTCGATGCTGTACTACGTCATGAATGCAGACGTGATCGGCGTTGTCGTTCTCCACAGTCTTGATCGCGGGGAGTTCGTCGCCCACATTCCCTTCTTTGCGCCTCACGAGCGCGCGCGGGAAGACTTCCCCGTTTCGGTGTGCGAGGAAATCGTCCACCGGCTGGCTGGCCTTCGGCTCCGCGATGTGCGGATTGTGGAGACCCGGGGCTGGACGATGGCCGCGAAAGTCGCGAATGCGTTCTGTGGAGCTTTCCCTTTCTCCGACGCCGCCGAGACACTGCGAAAGGTCGAGGCGAACACGGCGCACACGGCCTCTCCAGCGCGCGGCGGCGAGCTGCGTCCGCGCCGTGAAAGCCCAAGCCAGGAGTGTGGCGACGTCTCGGCGGATCAGACGCTGGAGCGCGAGGGGAAAGAGAAGGGGAACAAGACGCCTCTTTGCCGCGTTCTCCTGGCGGGAGATGCAGCGCACCAACTCCCTCCTGCCGGCGGCCTAGGCATGAACCTGGGGATGGGGGATGTCCTCGGCCTCGCCTGGAGACTCGGCCAGCTGTACGCTCGAAAAAACGCCGCTTTCTTTCCGCTGGAAAGGCCAGAAGAGAACGGAGGACCGCACAGAGAAACGGGGACAAAAGGGACTCGACAGAACGACGCGAACGGGCGACCGCCCACCCGCCACAAGGCGGAAGCGGATGAGGAATCCGCCAGAAGACTGCTGCATAGTTATGACGCAGAGAGGCGGCTGGTTGCCAAGGTGAGGCGCACAAGCGTGAGAGGCAAGGACAGGGGGGAAAACCGGCGCCGAGGTTCGCGAATCTCGGGGCGCACAGCACTCCGAGAGCTCTGTTTGTCTGATCTGGTTGGGCAACGTTCAATGTCGGACCAAGGGACTTGCAGTTCGCATTTTGCCTAGCACAGAGAGGAGCCCTCTCCATATCTGGGAGGATGTGTGCCTATTTAAGTCCCGGAATATCTGCGCAGTGGCTACAGAGTGCAGGACACGTTCTGTTGGGTTCACGCGTTCACGGTTTCGCGCGTTTCCGTTTGCTCGTTGTGCGCTGCCTCTGCGCCTCAGTACACGTGCCGCGTCGCCGTCGACAACTTTTCGCGAGGCTTGAACGCCCCCTCCGAGCTCGGTCTCGACTGGGCGACAGGCCAGGCCCTCTCGTCGGGCCTCGATGAGGCTGCCAAGGCCGTCACGCGGCTGCTTGCGAAGGCTCGACCTCCGAGTTCTGTGCCGCCTCGGGTAGGGGAATCTTCTGCGGAACCGTCTCTTCGGTCTACGCTCCTCGGCCCCGACCCCGTTTCGCACGTGCCTGCCGTTGCTGCCAAGCGGCTTCTTCAGCTTGCTCTTCAAACGGGAAGACAACGGGTGAGACACCCTGGGGTAAATCTCGAGACCACGAGCCTTTGCGGGCATCCGTACATATATATATATATATATATATATATGTTTATATATATGTGAGTGTAGATGTACACCTAGGTGTCTGGTGTGTATGCGTACGCCTATGTATCTGCGTGTCTATGTGGAGGCACGCAAGCGCGGTGTGTTTCGCTGACCTTGAATCGCTCTGCACACCAGTTCAGGTGGACCAAGCTCCGCGAGGACAGTTTCGGATTCTCCCGGAGATATGCTGTGCGAGACTGCCCGCGAAACGTGCTCCGTGAATTTCTCGCATCTCTGCACAAATCGTCATTTCGTGCATGCGCCTGTCGCAGATGATGCTCTGCCAGCGGTGGCTGCCGCAAATCTGGGACGAGCGCGTCGAAGCAGTGAAGGCGATTCTGCGCGACGAAAGCCGCAACTTGAGTCTTCACTACCCTGGCGCAGATCTCGCCTACGCGTACACCGCCTCCCAGCTGTATCGACCGTCCGACAGCGACGATCGTGAAACTCACGCGTCGGGGCCTGCGATCATGGTGAGGTGAAAAAACGCGCTGGGTTAGGTCCGGGGCTCTGTGGAGTCCTCTGACTCTGGCAGGAAGCTTCGTATCTTGTGTGCCGCTCCCTCCGCTCTCGCCCCTTTGTCTCCGTCGACAAGGTGCTCCATCTGTCTCGCTTCAGTCGTCTTGGTCCTTGTTGCAGACACGGCATGCGTGTGCACGCGCAAAATGTCCAGTGTGTGCCTTGCTCGAACGGCCTGTGTTAAGCGCGAGCAGGCACGGAGTATAAATCCTCTTCCCTGGAGCTGCAGCAGATGTGAATCCGATGAAAGTCGCACTTCAAACTGCATACTTCCCAGTCCACAAAAAACACGAGAGAGTCAGTGGAGAGGGAGACTACCGAGAGTGCGCCTTCGGTCCTTGATTAGCTGGCTTCTGGAACATCCGCATACGAGCCCTTACAGGTGTCGGCCTGTTTATCGCAATGCTCCCTGGTCACGGGCGCGCCTCTGGGCAGTTTGGAGAAGATGCACACCTGCCGCACGCCGTCTGACGGCTTGGCTGCTTGCTCGAGTTTGTCGAAGAAGAGACGAAGGACTCAAAACGATGCCGTTCTTTTGTCTCTCACTCTCACGCTGGCGCTCAGGTCTCTGAGTCCCCCATGGCGTATCGGCCGACGCACTGGCGCGGATGCCGCGTTCCTCACGCGTGGCTCTACGCCGCCGCGCCTGACGGCGTACCTTCAGTGCAGGAACTCGAAGCGCCGCACGCGAGAACAGGTGGGCACCGCACGCGCGCGGTCGCCGAAAGCTTCGGACAGAGAGGCGGGTGGGGGCGTCTGCCGGCTGTCGCTTTAGCGCGAACTGCGGGCCTTTCCTCCCCACTGCCTTTCGTGTGCCGTCGTGGAATCTCAGAACGCCGCAGACCGGGATTGGAACGAGACGGGGGAAAGGCAGAAGGGTCCTCCACACGCCGCCGTTTCGCAGTCGCGTCCAATTCCTTGTGCTCTGCGCTGTTTCTCTCGCCGCGTCTCTTCTGCTCTCTATACAGTAACCCGCGTCTCGACTGTCGACCTCCCTCTCCTCCACGACCCGCCCTGTGCATACGTCTTCCTGGTGTTCTCTTCACGCCATGTACCCGCTCTCGGCGCTGCTCTCCGTGCTCACCGCCTCGGCGTCCAACCACCCCAGTTGTCTCCTTCCTCTTCTTCCTCCTCTGCGTCGTCGACTGCCTCTTCTTTTCTGTCTCGTGTATCTGGAGGCGCCCGGCGTCTCGCGAGCCACGCGACAAAAGACTTCTCTGAGGCGTTCTGCGTCTGCTGGGAAGCGGTCGGGGATCGTCATTTGCTCGTTCAAACCGCGGAGTCGCTCGCCATTGACCGTCGCCCTCTCGTCTTGGACGGGGCCAGGCTGAGCCGCCTTGGGCGCCTCTCGCCCGCCGCGCGGTCTCCTGCAGACGGGCGAGAAGAGAGCGAAGGGGGGGCGAACCGGAGCGCGCCGGAAAAAACCTGCAGCCTCGCAGATGCACAAGAGACGGGGGCGGTGAGGTGGATGTGGAGCTCCGACTCAACACGAGGTACGCGAACGGGCAGTCAAAGACACAACGCGAGGGCGACGCGCTTGTAAAGTGCAGAGAAGTGCCGTTATTCTGCATGCATGAGTCTATACGCCCACAGCCAGGACTATACCACGCAGAGGTCGAGTTCCGCACAGATCTTTAGCAGCCTGGCTCCGGTTCCTTTCCAGGTTTCGCTCGCCTTTGCGCCGCGAGGGATGCAAACTCGAGGACGCATGCACACGGGCCGGGTGTACCGCCACCGTCTGTCGCTCATGTCTCTGAAAGGTTTTCGGTGTTTCCTGCTGTTCAGAGAAGTTCCTGGAGCGCCTTCGAGACGCGGGTATCGAAGGCAGCGCCCCGGACGTGCCCGTGGAAAACCTTCTTCTCGTTCTGCGGCCTGATGGCCACATCCTGGATATCCGAAATCTCCAGTCGAAACAGCGACCGGTGGAACCGTTGGAGACGCCGCAGAGCCAGGGCAGAATCTCGGATTCACCAGAAACGGCCGCGCGAGAGACCGTGGAGAACGTCGTGAAGACTATCCTCCAGAGCCTCGCGTAGGGAGGACTCGCCGCCTGTGATTCCGACACGGCTTCCTGGAAGCCTCCGCGACTTCATCTCGCCAGCCTCGTCGACCAAGACCGATCCGGTCCGATCTGTGCGACGCCCCGCTTCTGCCACAGGATACATCCCCCGCATATACGGAAATAAGCATGCGTAAACAAGCACGCGCAGATCAGTGAAACGCGAGGACGCGCTGACTCGGGGAAGGGGATAGGCGATCGTCTTTCGAAGTTGAATACACGCTAAGAAACGAGGGGGGGGGGCTGCGCCGTTTCTGTGTCCCTTCGCGCCTTTGTCATCACAGCTGTCTGTTTTGTCTCTCGCCTGGGGCTTTTTCTGCGTGGGGGACGCGTCCGGCCGCTCACCAGGGTTCGGCGCCAGAGACGCTTTGGAAGTCGCAACAACCCGCTGACACTGTGAAATGTTCGTGCTTCTCCACGATTCCCAACGTCACTCGACGCAAAAGTCTCTTTGGCGAGGCGCTGGGAAAAGCGCAAAGAGACACAAGTACGCAACCGCCCGCGGGGCTCTGTCAAGGGACGCGCTTCGCGGCACGAGTGTCCGTGAATGAACCTATAGCGAGGGATGTATGCGAAAGTTGGGAGACGGAAAGGGGGCGTTGACGCCGTCAGGTTAGTCGCGGGAGACGCAGAGTCACATGCCGACCAAACGCCTGCATGTATAAATGCAAACACGCATTTTTACCTACTTTCTGCTGCCGGTAAACCACGGTGGAGACTCACGCCTCGCCGCGTACTTCCGAGTTTTCGACGCACAAGGCATTTCGGAGGCCCCCGGGCTGAGCAGCGTTCCGTGTCTGCCCTCGTCGGCACGCACACGCGGCCCTTTTTCTCGTTTTTTCTCGTTTTCAAAGCGCCTCTCCACCGGCAGGCTCCTCAAGCGGAGGTTGGTTTGCGCACGCGGGTACACACTCTCACGCTCGAGAGCCTGTACCTGTTACTAACTCAATTTGATTATCGAAACGTTTACTCAACGCCGCGGCCGTTCGCCCCGCCCAACCGACAGCACACTTCGCGCTGTCACTCGGCGGTCGCTGGTGACAAGGAAATCCGAAGGGGACAGGAACTCAAGCACGACACAAAAAAAACTTCTAGCAGTCGACGGCCCACGACGTGTATGTACAGTGCAGGACACCGGCCGTCTTGAACGAAAAGGTTCAAACTCCGTCACTGAACAGACGGCCAGAAGCCCCCTTTGTCCTTGCGAAGGGAGTTGGCGTCGGGCTCCTGTTTCGCGCTCTTCCATCCATTCTTTAGAGTCATGTCCCGCCGCTGAGCATCCCCGTTCTTTTCTGTCGCGTCCACCCTCTGTCGTCGCCGCTTGTTTCTTTCTGCCGGCGCGCGCTCGACTCGACGGCGTCTTGAGGTAGACACACGGCGTGCGGCGCTGGCTGCGAAATCTGTGGAAAGCGTTCTGGAAGAAGGCACATGTACACGCTTTATCGAGTTTCACCCCTCATATCCGTCGCTGTCCACAACACCGAGGAGCTTGGTGGCTTGCGCGTATCGGGTTCGTGCCCGTTATGTTCTGCCCACGGGGTTCGACGCTTCACTCTCTTCGTTCTTCTTTGGCACATCAGGCTGCCTCCTCTCCACGGCTGGGACGTGTTTCAAGCGGCGGATGACGTCTTCGAGGGCCCGTTCGGCTTCCCGGCCATTTGCACGTGTCAGCGATGCGATCTCTGCTAACAGCCGAGCCACCCTAGACGGCTCTTCTCTTTCCATGGCTTCTCCACGTTCTTCCGAATCTCTTACTCTCTCCGGCAAAGCGCCCGTCTCCTCGTCGGTCTCCACCGTGCCGCCAGTTCTGCCATCGAAGCGCCTGGTTTCTCCGCCCAGCCAGTGCTCCCCGCTTCGCTCGTCTTCCCGATCGCTCTCCCCCCCACGATTCTCTTCTCTCTGACTTTCTCTCGCGCTCCTACGCTGCGGGGGGGCGTCCGTCTCCACGAGTGTTTCCACTGTGGATTTCGGTGGAGACGCGTCCGTAGCCCTCAGATCGAGAACAAACGGCCTCCCGACTCCGCTTTGCCACTGCCTGCGTTTCGGTTCGCCTTCTCGATCTCCCGAATTCGGACTGTACATACACCGGACAGCGTGCGCCTCCCCCAGCCCCGGTCCCGGACCGTGCCCGAGGACTTTCTGGACTGCGGTCTGAAAAGCTTTATCTGGGTTGCAAGCCCCGTCAAAGAATTGTCTCCCGTCCGCGAGGGCTGTAAGAAACGCACTGAAGGCCTCTCCCTTCCCCTCGCGGGATGCTGGCCCCATCTCTATGCTCGCCGCGCCCCGTCCGACGCCGGCGTCCGCAAATCCCCAGGGCTCTGGACATCTTGCAAGGCCCCACATAGCGTCGACTTGCGCAGCTGCGATGGGAGTGAGAGGCGCCTCCGTCCTCGTGTGCCGGAACGGAGGCTCGCCCGCTTCTCGACCTCCTTCGCCGCCGTCAGCCGTGCGGCCGTGCCGAGGGGAGATTGCCGAAGCACGAGGAGACGAAGAGTCAGTGAGGCTCTGAAACGCTGCAGAAAAAGGCGAAGGCGCGCCAGTCGAAAGAAGAGCTTCTATAGAAGCTGCCACGCATCGCTGAGACTCACCTGCAAGGGACGCGTCAACGAACACGTGGGGATACTTGAGCGACAGCCACCGATAGAGATCGAGTATCTGGTAAATTTGTTCCAGCCGGCTCAGGTGCTCCTCCAAACTCCGGATGGCCTCGTCCTCGGCGTCTTCGCTCGACGACGCACACGGTGGACAAGTCGTCCCTGAGCAACCTGCGAGAGGCGAAACCGACGCTGCCTCCTCCGTTTCGCCTTCACTGGAATCGCGGGGGTGTCTGTGGGCCCCGGCGGGGGCTGGCGATCCGAGCGCTCCGCCGGTTTCCCAGCCCTCTCTGGTCGGTCCTTCGCTCGGGCCCGCGCTGCGCTCCGGCTGCTCGCCTGGAGAACTGAAGCGGAGATCGGGCGGCAAGGGCGCAACCCCACACGTCGTGAGGAGCGCTGCAAAAGTCCTGAGCGCGCTGAGGACGAGGGGAGACAGCCCCGCGCCGAACCCCCACGCGAGAGCCGTCCCCTGTTCGCTTTGCCTGGTCAGAAAGAAGCCGTGTTCCGCTTCCGCCGATTGCCACTCGTCTTCATTCGCGTCGCACTCGCTCCCCTGCTCTCTCAACAGAGTCAGGTCTGTCTGACCTTCCTCGGCGCACTGTACGTCCGGAGGTCCGGGCGGCGCAGGTCCGTTGCCTTCTGGCGTCTTGGAGTTGTTTTTCGTCGCACTCGGTTCCTTCAAAAAGGCCACGGGGACTGTGAGAGGGAGGGGAGCGAGCGCAAAGGTGAACAGCTGCTGCCGAGACAGCGGCAGGTCGGACAACGCGTGCAAGACCGTCAGCATGCGATTCAGTTTGTGTCTCGGAACGAAAAAGTGGGCGTCGATCGAGGCTAGGTCGCAAAACAGCTGCAAGGCCTCCGAGTAGAACTTGCCGACGTGCGTCGAAGACACGCCACTCGCCATGTCCGTTGGCCGGCTTTCCCCGAAAACGCCCCCGCGTCGAAGTTCATCGCAGAAGGCCAGGAGCTGCGCTAGCGAGGGCAGGAGCGCAGCCTTCGTCAGAGGCGCCAAAGGGGAGGAGCCGTCGAAAGCTTCCTTCAGTCTGCGGAAATCCTCGCCCGCAATGCACGTCACGCGCCCGCCTTCCTCGCCGAACAGCCTTCCTCGCCGCCCCGCTCGCCCGCCCAACTGACGAAGCTCCGCGACGGTGAGGGGTCTCTTGGCGGTCCCCGAGAATTTGTGCAGCCGCCAAAACACCACTCGCCGGATTTCCAGGTTCAGCCCCATTCCCACGGCGTCTGTGGAAATTAAAACGGTTTTTCGAGAGGCAGGAGCGTCCGACAGCGCAGCCCGAGACGAAGCCGCAAAGGGGGCTGAGGAAAGGTCGCGCAGGATGCGCACAGAACGCGCCGTCTCCGGGGGGTCGGCGGTTTTGACAGGTTCAGCGGGGAGCCTGGACGGGCTACTGGCGAGCAGCGCGTCTGGGGCTGGTGCGCGGGGCGCTCGTTTTGAAGCAAACGCTGTCCTCTTCTCCTGCGGACCAGTCGTGTGGGTCTCTGGCTCAAGTCCGTCGACCCGGTCAAGTCCGTCGACCCGGTCAAGTCCGTCGACCCGGTCAAGTCCGTTCGAAGCATCGGATTCACGCTTCTCGGCCGCCATGGCCTTTGCGACTGCTGCGTTGAACTTGCGAGCCTGGCGCTGCTTAATCGCCGGCGGCAGGTGACCGTACACCGCGCACACCTGGAAGCCGAGGCGTTCGAGCTTACGTTTCAGTCGCAGAACGTCTAGCCGGGTGAAGCACAGCAAACAGTCACCCGTGCGGAAGTCCTCCAGCGTCTCGACGGGTCCGTCGTCCACTCGAATCGGAGACAGGCGCCGGTAGACGTGGACGGCGAAACTGTCTCCGCACGCCTTGGCCAGTTTCTCGAGCAGAGGCGTCGCGCGTTCTTCGCAGCAAACGTGGAGCTCTTCTGCCTGCAAACCGAGAATCGCGTTCGTCCACGCGTCGCCCCGTTGGGCGCTGGCGACCAGCTGCGCCTCGTCGAGGACTGCGCACGCAAAGCGCCGATCCAGAGGCGCCGTTTCGACGGTGCAACACAGATGGGTCCAGTCCGGGCAGATCTGGCGCTCCTGGCCGGTGACCAAGGAGACCCGTTTCCCTTCCTTCTTCAGCTGTACATACACTTCCCACGCCAGGAGTCGCAGCGGGGCGAGGTAGCACCCTGTGGACGCGCTCAGGAGAGCTTTCACTGCGCTTGCAGTCTTCCCGCTGTTTGGCGGCCCGACGTGTGCGTACAGCTGGCGAGACATCTGTCGGGCCGAGGGATAAAACGCTGCGGGGCCTCGGAGATCCGCCAGGCGTCGAAGATTCTTGAAAAGGAGCAACTGGTCTGCATGCTCGTCCGCAAGAAACCGACGCGCCAGAGCCAACACGGGCGCGTACCTTCCGGCCTCTGTGGGCGAAAGGAGAGGCGGAGACGCTTCGGCTCCAGTCGTTCCAGTCGTCGAATCTCCATCGTTTCTCTCGGCCCGAAGACCCGGCCCGCGCCCTTGGCTCAGATCGCGGAGCAATTTGTACGTTTCGCCGCACACGCCCGGGTTCCGTAGAAAGCTCCTGTTATCTGGAGCGCACCACCCCTCCACTCTGCTTTCCTTGGCTGGCAACGATTCCGACGGTCTTCGCGTGGCACCCATACCTGCGCTGCACGGGCGAGGCTTCGAGAGCTGTGACGGACGCGTTCTGCAAGAGATCTGGCCGTCGTCCTTGCGCACGTCCCCACACTCAGGAGCACGTACACCCAGGAAACTGTCTCGACAGCCAGCTGTCTCCACGCCGGTGCCGTCGAGGGTCGGGACGCTCCCAGACGCAACACCCCTGAGCTCTTGAAGAAGAAAGAGCAGCTGCTCCTCCCGAAGGTTGTGTGTCTGAAGTTCGGGATTTCCACCGAGCTCTGCCGCTGCCGCTGTGCGCGTTTCGTCGGTCGAACGGCGCGGCCAGCTTTCCCACTCCCCGCCACCGTCCTCTGACAAGGAGCTGTCGGCCGCGCGGTCGAGACAGAAAGACCGCTGCCTTCGCAGTTCCGGCCGAGCCGTTTCGCCGCTCGGTACATCCTCGACAGCTCCGAGCCCCGCAGTCGCGTTCTTGTGCTGCAGCGCTCGCGGCATGGGGAGTCCCTTTTGCGTTTGCAGTGGCGGCTCCCTTCTTGTCGCGAGACGCTCGATTTCTGTCTTCAGGTAGGAAAGGGACGCTCGCTGGAGACCAGGGTGGCGGAGGAAAAACAGGGGAAGGCCCCACGTTTTCTGCAGGTGGGCACACAGCGCTTTCTTCTCAAGCAACTCCCTCCAAACTTTGTGAACAGCTGCTTCCTCTTGGCTCGTTAACGGAGTCACCGCCAAACTTTGGGCGTACTCCTGAGCATACAGCGGCAGCCCGTCGCGCGCAGCAGGTTCTGTCCATCGCCGGGGCCCCGCCAACTCGGAAAGCGGCTTCCCCGGCGCACGCTCTCCAGCTCTGTCCTCTCTGTCCGCGGAGGAAGCGTCCTGAGCGCGGCCAGATCCCTCCGTGTAGGCGGTCCGTTCCCGCGTTTGGGGCTTCGCTGTCCCCTGCGGGGCTGTCCAGTCCGCCGGCGGGTCTCCGCTGAAGGCGAAAGGTCGCAGCGGAGAGCCAGGCGAGTGCGGCGGAGCACTCGAGGAGGATCTCCACTGCTGCTTCGCTTTGGAGGACGGGACACAAGCTGCCGACGGCGGAGGGGACTCGGACGAGGGCGGAGCGGAAAGGCGGGTTGGAAGAGGATCCAGATGACGTTGGCCTTCGTGTCGCCGCAAGCGTGGCGAGGCAGGCGTGAAGGAGGCAGAGCGCGGCGAGTCAGAAGCTAGAGACGGAATAACTCTGACGGATTTCGCCTGAGCCCCCCCAAGCCAGGTGCGAGAGGAGAAGGCGGGTGAGTCCAAACTCGAGGAGAAGCCGGCTTCATCTTCGTCCTGTTCAACGGGCAAAAAGTGGGGAAACGAGTCAGGCGCCGCCAGCTTCTCAGACGGAGACTGGTGCTTCCACGAGTCTCGCGCTCCCCTTTCTCCTACCTGACGTCTTCCTCGTTTTTGGGCAGTCTGAAAAGCGCGCCCCTGGCGTGAGCAGAACAGAGACCAGAGGCGTCCAGCACTGCGAGAGGCTCTGTGGAGCGCCTGCGGCCTCATTTCTCCGAACAAGAAAGTCCTACGCTTCTATCTCCATCATTTTGCCCCCCCTCCCCAATGCGGCCTGAAAGAAAAGAAGAGGGTTCGGCAGGAAAATTCGGGACGCATTCCTACGGGCTACCGCACGCAAAGTTGCCGTCACGTTGTGTCTCGGCGTCGGGGAACCGCGAGAGCCGAGGGTTCTGAAAAAAAGATTCCCTCCGGAGAGTCAGATCGAGTCCATCAAACCGCTGCCCCTACGCAGAGGGGTAATGAAAGATGCTGACGGACGTTGAGCCTGGCATGTTAACAAGAGAGTGGACGCTTCGCTGTTTTATGCAATGGACGCGTGAAAGAACCCGGCTGCGCGAGAGTTGACAAACGCGAGAGAGACACACACAGACGCGGTCCCGACGCAAAAGTCCCGACGCAAAGTCCCGGTGCCTCTGCGAATTGAAGAAAACCCTTTTAAAAAGAGAGACTTTTCCGGAGAAAAAAGCGTCACAGCGCATTTCCTCTGAGGAAATTGGGTTGGTACATCTTTGCCCCAAAGGTAGGAAAAGGAGTTGCGAAAAGGCTCAGCGGAGACAGCTGGACACAGCAGGAGACGGCTCACAGTGAGTCGGGTTAAGAATGCTTCACTGGATGATGCCCCTGGTTTGCGGAGATGGGAAAAGGACAGGAGAACGATAAGGAAACTTCTGATAAGGTGCGCGCACTTAACCTTGTTTGGCAGAAGAGAAAACAAAGACTCGGCAAGTCAAGAGGCGAATCCCGGCATTTGCGGCGACGTCAGACCAACGGGAGATTAACATCGAGCGGTTCTCCACCTCACAGACCGAGCGTGTGTCCGTCTCCATTCGATGTAGTTTCAGATGAGAAGGCGATAGAATGAAGGCGTCCTCTTCAGCGGAAACGACTTCACATCTACCTAATAAGTGCCCGAGGAGTTCAAACGGTTCTTGGGTGTGCATCTGAGCAAATTCGGTGACCAACTCGGCCGGTCTTGTGGACGGGGCAGTCGTTAGCGAGCAGCAAACCGCAGAAGGGGATGTATAGGCGTTCTGTGGCCAGTATTTGTGCAAAGCAGACAGCACAAGGCTCAGCCGAACCACAAGGAAACCCAGGGAATACTGGCTGCATGTTGGCGGTAAAGTGGGGCTCGGACAATTCTGAAGTGAAAAACAGAAACCGGTGGCCTCCTGAAGAACTTTGGTTCTCACAAAAACTGCACTCGTCACTTTGTTTCCTCACGTCTTAGTCGTGAAGATACGGACTACCGCAGGACTTTCGAGGTTCTGCAGTGAGTCACTAAAAGTCGATCAACAGAACTGCCAGGTGCCATGCAAATCGATTCATTTCTCTGTTTGGACGAGAAGTCGGAAGCCCGCGCATTGTGGCGGCTCTGGAAGCAGGCAGTGCCAGGACGCGAAAAGTTGAATTTCAGGCACAGGAAGCTTTCTTTCCTGAATCAACTCGAAAGAACGCGTCCTTCTTCATTCGGTGGTACTTGTGGGTCATCGGTGTCAGCTCAGTCTCGCGAACATCCTTCTTGTGGCGAGGCTAAGTAAGCGGCTACTTGTCCAGTGTCCTCAGCATCCGCCTGCAACCGCAAACAGTCTGAAGTGTGGAGGGTGCACAACTGAAGTAAAGGTGAGCAGTTGCGGGGAGAACACTGGTGTAGCTGGGCCAGTCCACTGAGGGGGAAAGGTGTCGAGCCGCGAAAAGCACTCCATGTCAATGTTTTGCGGCAGTCCTGTGAGACCAAGAATCTCTCCGTCATCGAGACGTGACTGCCTGGCAGGCTGGTCGTGCTTCTTCGGCTGTGCGCCGCGAGGAAAATGCGTTCTAGATTGTTTGCGGGGGCGATCGAGAGCACGTGTGCCTAGCAACGACGGTCTATACAGCGGCAGGAACACCGAAAAATCCCTCATATTAGAGAGGCAGCAGGAGCAAAAACACAAGTAAACCGGCGCCGGCTCTGCCATGTCACCTGAGGTGATCCTTCGCAATGTTCTGCCATCGAGTTTTTGTGAAGCAAAACAGCGCAGAGGTCCCACGGCATCAAAGGCAGCGGAGAATGTCCTCGGCACGCATCACTCAACAAAGTGCCTTCGTCTAGCTTTCGTCCTCCCGTATGCTCTCCGTGATGACGATAACGGCGGTACCTCGCTACACGTTAAAGAAGTAGAGAATAGAGGGGACTGCGTACCGGTACGCCTGCTGCTGCGCCGTGCCGAATTCGGCGTGAAGGAGGCTGCCCGATGATCTTCGCGGAGCAGACCAAGTCGGCCCCGTATAGGAACGAAATGTCGAGACATGCACTGCTGCTTCCTTGCTAATCCTAGCTGATGTGATAAAAGGATGCACTGCTGCAAATACAAGTGGCTGTGGACTGCGCTTCAGAAGTTCTTGCACAGCCAAGAAACTTGTGCGGGAGCCGCTCGGTAACAAGGCTCTGCTCCACTCTCTTTTCCGATCGGCTCGGGCCTGGCTAAGGCACCAAGCAGGACCACCACACAAATCGTAAACATACAGAGTATCTGTCAAAACGCAGAAAGGATCTAGGTGCGAAGATGCTCCAAATCGGACTACGCGTAGCGGGTGAAGCCAGGAGAGTCTCAAGAGCGGACACACGCGAAACGGCTTCCCGTAGTGGCCAGGCAAGATACGTTTCGGAACTGGTGGCTGTGTGCCAGAGTATTGAATGCTTCGCCACTGCATTGCCTGCCTGTCTTGAGCACGACTCCAGTGCGCCTGATTTGACGCGTGAACCCCTACACTCCGGCGTAACAGGACGGCAACGCCAACCAGTTACCCTGTTTCACCTTTGTACGAAACTGTGGCATTGCCTCGGCAAGCCTGTAAGTTCAGTTACAAATGAATTCCAGGCTCAAAATTGGGGAGACAATTATGAGAGGTATGCGGAGCGGCAACGCTGCAGTGTCTGTCCCGAGAGAGAGGCGAGCCGGTTCGCCTTCTGCGGCTCACAGAGGCGATTTTGCGCGCGGAGCAACCCGGACCCGACTCGTCTACTTCTTTTTGTCCTCTTTTCGCCGGTAGTCTCCCGTTCCTTCCCAACTAACGCCAAAGAGGATCAGACTTTCCGTCCAACGGCCGTTTTTGCTGAAGAGAAACAAGTGGCGGCCGGGCATGCAAAACGTCCCCGCGGGCGGTGCCTTTTCTTGGTTTCGCCAAGTCCGCTAAGCTGCCCCACAGAAGGGAAGATTTTCGCCACGGGCGACTAGCAGGTCCGCAGTTCAGTCTCTTTACTGTCGGTTTCCCGTTTCTGACTTGGACATATTGTCAACAAACGCGTGGGTTCCGACGTGTGCCCGCGTGTCTCCACAGCCTTCCGCTTTTTGGTGGGACACCGGCGCGGGGCTCGCCCGCATATACATACTCCCTGTTTCCCGCGGAAAAAAAACGTGTGAGAGATGGGGGTAAAAGGTTTGAATTTGGCCGTCAGTCGCGTGGCCAAAACGCGCAGAGGCAAGCAGGTTTTGAAGGCTCGAGGACCACAAGTTCACGAACCCACGAAGCGACTTCTTGTGATGAAAGGGAACAAAGCCAGCCAGAGTGTTCAGAACATGCTAGCCGATCTCCGCGATTTGAAGAAGCCGGACGCCGTCTACCTCCATAGCCGCAACCAAAAAGACTTCCATCCGTTCGAAGATGTCTCCACGGGGGAGTATCTCTGCCAGAAAAACGACTGCGGCACGTTCTGTCTGGGTTCGAGCTCGAAGAAGCGACCGAACCGGCTTATCTTTGGGCGGATGTTCGCCAACGAACTGCTAGACATGTACGAATTCCAAGTCGTCCACTACATGGGATCCTCCTCCTTCGCAGGCGTCGAGAAGCCTCGACTGGGCGGCCGACCTCTGCTCCTGCTTCAGGGCGCGGCGTTCGAGTCGACTGAAGTTCACCGAGGGCTACGAAACATCCTCGCGGACATTTTCCGGGGCGGAGCCAGTCACGCCGGCGCGGTCGCCGGAGAAGGCTCCGCCAAACTCTATCTCAAGGGGATCGATCGCGTTGTCGCCATCACTGCGCTGGAGAGAGACGGCGCAGAGGCGCACCTCAGCCGCAAAGTACACCTGCAGACTGGGGGCTCCACCGCGACCGTTGAAGGCGCCGCAAACGCCGCCGTCGCCGCCACGCTTCCTGTGCCGGGCGCGGAGAAAAAAGACGATCTGGGCAGTGGGTCCAGTCTGTCAGATAAAACAGCGACGGGAGGCAAACCGCTCGTTTGTCTTCGACAGTACCGGCTGGTCATGCAGCGCGGCGAAGTTGGCAGCAAGGTTCCCAGAGTCGAACTCGTCGAAGTCGGGCCGCAAATCGACATGGTGTAAGCACTTCAGTTTCCAGAACGGCTGGCCAGCACGCCGGACGCTCGGGGTCCCGACTGCTTTTCAGGAGGCATATAGGTCCACCTGTGTGTTCCGTCGTCAGGCGTCTCTCGAAGCCGGCGTTATCGACGCTCGTGCGGAGAAAAATGCGTGCCGCCGAAACACAGCTGGGTCCAGGGAAGCGCCACAGAGGTTATAGCCAAGGCGAGAAACCGCCCACGCGTGTGGAGGCGCGCGCGATTGACAGCTCACACACCATGAACTCAAGATCGTGCATGTGCGAAACCCGCAGAGAAGAATACCGCGTGGGCTGTTGAGGCGCGAAGAGAAGATCCGCGACTGCATAGATGGGGTGGTTCTCTTGAACGGGACGACCAGGGATTTCTAGAGTCATCACCCAACGGCGACCGTTTTTACCGAGCGGGCGCGGTTTTGCGTTGTGTGTGGAGAGATAGAGAGAGATGGCGAGCAGAGCGACGTGCGCCTTGTCTCTGTGTCTGTCTCTGTTTCACTGCAGACTTGATCGGCATCGTGTAGCAGAAACGAGCCGTTGGAAGCGCGCCACGAAGACTCGAGAAACGACGAAGGCAGCAGATTCGTCCACGTCTGCGCCCAAAGCTGAGAAGAACAAGAAGCGGAAGAACGTCACAACGACGACGACTGGAGACGTCATTGGCCGTGTCTTCGTTGACAAACCTGACTGGAAATCTCTCGACGCACAGAAGAACGTCCTGCTCATCAAACACAATCGGAAAAGGCAGAAGCTGGCAAACGCAAACCGCGGCGGGGGTGCTGAGGAGAACGCCTGATCCCAGCCCCGACACCGCTGTGCGCCCCAGTTCACTCTCTCGCCTGTTTATCTTTCGTCTCTCTCTCTCCCTTGCATTCTCTTCCTCTCATAAAGCTCTTGTTTTCCTTTGACTCACTGCTCCTTTTCCCGCTGATTCACTTTGTCTCGCACTTTTAAATGTGTGGCAGAAATGCCCCGGTCGTATCCCGATTCTTCTAGAACTCTGACTCTCTCGGCATCACTACACTCCTCTTTCGTTTCTCTCTGGGGTCGGCAGTGGGGTTTGCAGGCGCTCAGCCGGGTTTGCAGGCACTTCTCTTCCGGACTCAGTCTTCTGTTTTCTTCCTCGCGGACTTGCGCAACGGTCCAACACACGACTCTAATGCGCCCACGGGAACGCACGCGCTCTCAGCAGCGCGCATGCCTCGCCGGAGCGTACTCGCAGTTAGCCGTCGAGGTCTTGTGATAAGCGGAGTCGCGCGTTTCACGCAGGCCTCCGACGGCTCTCCTGCCAGCAGAAACACCATTGCTTGGCCCACTCCGCGCGTATCACGCGTAAGCTCGTAGCGATGCAACATCCCACACGCAGTTCTTGGCATTCCTCGACCAACTGACAACACATCCTTTAGGCATGCGTATATATATATATATATATATATATATATTGATGTATGAGGCGGCACGTGCATGCACATAGGAAGACGAGCACGGGTGCGTCAACACCTGGAATTTGTCCGCTTGTCCGAGCGGTAGTCGTAGGAGAGGAAGGACAGGAAGTGTCGAGTGGATTTGAGGAGGAAATCGTGACTCTATCTTTCTTCGCGGTAGTATACAAGGAACCACCATAGGTGCATCGCTGTTTATGCAATACGGTCGGGTTTTTCGTGCTCTCCTAAGCGGTACGCTTCATGCCTACGTGTGGTAGGGCGTTCAATTTCGCCAGGCGATCGGACGCGAAACAGCGTTTCCCTGCCTGTGTTTAGTGGACGCGCTCGCTCGCTCACACTGCCGAGAGCGGCGAGAATGGGTTCTGGAGATCGGCGGCCAGGTGGCTTTCCCGAAATGGTAAAGCGCGTCGCTCAGAAGGCAGAAACGAACGGAGCAGCAGTGCCGTGACCCAGAGACAGAAGCTGCAGATTTCCGAACAACTCGGTTCCCTTCGACGTGAAAAACTCGAAGCAACTGACAGTGCCGCCGCTTGTGGTTCGCAGCAATCACGAAGAACTTGGTTGTCTGTGTCTCATCATTCTGGAGTCACATTCAGAATCCTAGGCACTACAATGTCTCTGTTTATTCGATCTGAGATATGCAGGTCTGGATCGCGGATCATTTGCACAGAGATAATGCGAGCCCAAAAGGTTGCGTGCACCAGCGCCGACATCTCCCATTACCGAGGAGCAAAGACGAGCGCTCACGTCCCCCGCGGGAGACTGGACACGACTCTTCGGTTTTCCTCACAAGACTAAACTCCGGACGGAAACAGTTCCGTCGCATCCCTTGCCCGTGTGTGCAACAGCCCTTCTCAGCGCGAAATGCAAAACATGCAAGCACTCTCGCCTTGAAAATCCTGGACGAGATACGTTTGGATATGAAATACAGAAATCCGTGCACAGCTGCGCAAGGGACACACGTCCCCACTTTGCACGTTTGACAAGCTTGGCTGCGTCTCCACGCCCACAGCCAGAGATATCGGACTCCGTCTCTGCATCGAGGCGCCCGCGATCGGAGCAGACGGGCACAGGCGGCTCACCTCTGTGTCCCTTGTGCACCTCCCCCTCGTCGCCTCTCCCGCCGCGCGCCTGAGCCGCCTGTCTCTCCGCCTGGACCGCCGCCAGCTTCTCTGTTTGCGTGGCCGCGACTTCCTCGCGAAGTGGTTGTCTCCTCCCGCTGTCCGAGCAGCACGTAAGAGTCCTGTGAACAGCGCAGCGGAACCACTGAGCCTCGTGCACGCGAAGAACTTGGATCGAAACACGGCAGAGCTGCGCAGCTGGTCGGCGCTCCACGCACTCCGCGAAACGACCGCCACACACAGTTAAGGGCGTGCACGCGCATGGTGTGCGACCACAAGATGTACACACAAATACACAGCTAACTGCATCCTCCTCGGGGGTAGCCTCTGCTGACGGGTTTCGCAAGTCCTCCGCCGAGACAGGTGGATCAGCTCTCGTGCCGTTTCGCTGTTCGAGAACTCGGCTGGTCGAGCACTCGAGAGCTCGCTGGACGGCGAAGAAGCTGTGGGCCGAGGCACTCGGTCTCTGTCACTTGCCTTGGCCTCAGGGACAGCTGACAGGCTCGCCGACGCCTGGACGTGGAAAGAGACATCGCGTATCTGAAGAGAAAGACACAGAGAGGCGATTGGAGTTGCTGTCTCCTGGTTTGCACAGAACCCAGTCTGCGTCATTTTGTCGACTGCGCTTTTCCTCTCGCCCCGTGGCTGTCGTGAGAGCCCACGCAGGACAGGCGCTCACACCAGGGTCATCTCAGTGAAACGCCCTGGCCCATCGAGCGTCATCCGCGGGGGAAACGCGAAAAAAGCTTGCATGCGTGGCTAGACCGCCAGAGGGTGGCCACGATGAAGCGCGAGTCGACTCCACCGTAGCGACTCTACTCTGTTTTCTCCCTTATGGAAGGCAGCGGCGCCGCCATGCCTGCCTCTCCAGCTACGCAGTCCGTGCGCGAAGGCACCCGACTCTCTCATCCCTCTTTTCCTGTGAATCCCCGCACGTCGGTAGGGCCACATTCACACCTACATGTATATACATATGTATATACGGTGATATATAGGGGTGGCAGTTCACCTGCAGGCGATACGTGAATCAGGAATCGCTGAATTGCCGCGAGAGGAGACGAGGAAGGCCGAACGGTTTTCCGCGCGTGTGAGGACCCAACTGCGAGTTCAAGTTCCTCGCAGGCTTACCTGCTGCTTTAACTCCTCAATTTCTGCAAGACGCGCTTGAATTCTCCCCGCCAACCTTCTCCTAACAGACACAGCCCACCGAGACCCAAACGGCAACGCGCGCCAAGGCTCCCCTCTACTACTCAGATGCCAGGGTGCGGGAAACAGGACTCTCGATGCAGCAACAGAGGAGACGAGAGGCAGACCTGAGGGGCAACGGCTCTGGAGGGAAAACGCTCTCACCTTTCTTCTTCTTCCTTCTCTCGAACCTCGCTCGCACGTTGCTGAAGACGCGCGTGCACCTGCTGGAGCACCGCATGCTGAGACGCAAGGCGGTCGCTCTCCTGCAGGAGGGCGGTCGTGTCCGCCTCCAGCTGCATGCAGAAGAACGGCCACAAAGCGCCAGGGGGTGCGTTCCCGGGGGCTGTCAAATGCCTGATGAGGACGAAGTTCGACGACAGTGTCCGTCTCGTGGCTCTTGAAGGACTCGCGGCTTCGCCGCCCAAATGCACAAACATCAAACGTCTGCCGGCGCCCTACGAGACGCTGCAGGTCTGTAGTTCAACCCGCGTGCTGCGCGCCGCGACTCGCGAATGCCGAACCTTGTTCACTACGCAGCGCAGAGCGGTTCACGGCTACACTGCACGGGTCTCTGGATGAATCGGTGCCGGGGCGCCTGTCGGTGTTGACTGCTTCACGTCGTCTCCCAAGTTCCCCCTGTGAAAGACGCGAAGAAAACGATGGAAGCAACAGATTCCCCCAGCCAGTTCGAAGAGCGCTACCGACCCGACGGCTCTCGACGCGTGCGACCAAGCACCCCAAACGGATCACTTGGCGGCGTTTGTTGTCGCGCCACAGAACCACAAGTCCGGTGGCAGCGAAGGCCCGAAACGCGGCAAAAAAACTTACTGCAGCCAGCGCGACTTCCTCCTTGGTCACCTGTGCCTCCAGGTCAGCAACCGTCTGCTGGGCAGTCATGACAGTCTCCTGGCACTCCTGAGCCAACACCGGAAAACCACGCGCCCCTCAGAACGCGAAAAGAGTGAGGCCGCTCCACACACGCCTGTCTTGTATCAGGAACACGCACTCGAGGCTGGTTGTCTTGTCGGACTGCCGGCAAACTCCCCAAACTCACACATTTGGAAACCACCTGGGAGGGCGGTACGCGCTCTGTCGGGCGAGAGGCCTCACCTACAAGTTTCAAGAGGCAAACTCGACCCCAGACGACCTCCCCCCTGAACGCACCTGTACATTCTAATAGGGCGGTAGCCGCTTGTACGAATCGTGCTCCAAGCTTTAGGCTCTAGGACACTCTGGGGATTGAGCCTTCCGGCTTGCGCAGGTGGATACACGCGTGTGAAGAGCGAACTTGCATTTGCGCTCGGCTTGCAGTGTGTGCGTAGGTGCGCATTTGGCCCGGCATCAAGACATTCAAGATCTAAACCAGCGGTCCAACGCGTAGCGCGTTCGTGAGAGGCGCTCCCGAACGCAGAGCCGTACCTTCGTACTCTCAGTGGTTTGCGGTAGAACCATAACGCAGTGATATTTACACCGTTTCACCCGCAGGCGTGCGCGTGTGTGTGTGTAGAAACACAGCGCATCGCCGTCTGACATCTGTCGCAGGCGGCGAGGGTCGCCGAGTCTTACCGCTAGCGGCTGGGCATACATTTCCGCCATCCGATGAAGGCGGTCTTCGTAGTAGTCGCGTTGGCTATCGAGCGAAGCGGCGAGCATCTGGTTGAACTCCACCACCCAGCCGCTGACTTTCTTCCAGCTCGTGCAGGGTGCGCCGTCACTGGGGCCCAGGCCTCCCGGGTGTTCTCTCTTGACCGAGGCATCGAGAGACGCCGAACGCGATTCAGGCAGTCCGTCGGAGAGGGGACAGCTGTCGTCGGTGCCTGTTCGTCCGTCCGCGAGCAAAGGCGACGCGTCCTCTGTCGCTGCTTTCGGCTCCTCCCCTAGAAAAAAACGCCAGGCGACACGCGACTGACTCGACGCACGAGGCTTACACATCAGACATGCAGACCTCTCCGGCTCTCTCCCTCTCGCGCGTTTTTGCTTCCTGTCGCTCGCCAGCGCCAAACGCATCTTGCCGCCGCTGACATGTGCGACTGGCGCGCGGGCCCGAGAAGTTGTGCGGCAGCGACGGGCGGCGACGCCGGGATTCGCGCGACGCCTCCCTCCCCGCTTGTCGCTTTCCCCTCGCCAAACCTCAACGGAGGCCCCGACGCAGTCGCGCTCCCTCCCTGCCGCGTGCGTGGACGCGGTTCCCTTTCGTCCACCTCCCCGCCCACCCCATCCGCTGGTCCGTGTCCCTCCCGTCGCGCGTACCTGCCGTCGCCTCGCTGACGGCGCTGCCACAGACGCAGCAGCACTTTGTCAGTCCTTCTTCAGGCACGCCGAGTGACGCAAACTGAGTGTCTTCGCTCCCCGCGAGCGCTTCCTTCGCGTTCGTGGCGTCTCCGCCTGGCCGGCTCTCGTGCCCAGGACCGGGTTCGGCCTCCCGCGCGCGCTCCACGCACGTCGCACAAACAAACTCGGCACATGCACTGTCTCCGAAGCTGCCGCACCTGTCGGCTGTCCCGGCCTCGGCCTTCTTGAGTCGCGCAGCCTTTGCTTGGCAACGCTTCTGCACGACGAGGTGGACGTAGCCCTCGCTGACAAAATCCCAGACGCAGTCCGTGCCCAGCTGGGGGGGCAGAAGGCGCACAGGGAAACCGGAACGCAAGCGACTTTCACACACGGACGCATGCGGCGGATTGCGCGTTTTTGAATGAGAAACAGAAGGGCCGCCGGCCAGCCGCGGAGGCCACAGGCCACGGCATTTGGCAAACGCCGTTCGCACGTCATCCCGGACACGGAAGCAAGCTCGGCGCTATCTGCAGATTTCGGACCGAACGGGAGGAAAGCTCTGGAACGACGCAAAGGAAGAAAGGAAACTCAGCGACGGACCCCGGCTCTCCTCGTTCCGTCCCATGGCGGACACGAGTGCACTGCTCGTCATTTCCTCGCGTCTCGCGTGCCCACCTGAGTGCTGTGCCGCCACGTGTGCACGCGTTTACACCGCCGAGCCCCGATTTCCCACGCGCAGGCATGCACGGACACAGAGATCTACAGACACGTATAGATACATATAGATACATATAGATGCATATGTACGCAGGTGACGGTCTCCGCATGCGTGTGGCTCCATACGCTCAGCTGACGCGTGCGTTACACACAAGGACCGGAACGTCTCTCACCTCGAGAGCGTGAGGGTGTGAAGTTTCTTCGAAATGCCGCCGAGAGTGTCCCGGTGTGAAGCATGTTTGCCGTCCCTGGACCTGGAGCTCTTCCGTCTTTCTCCCCTCGCCATCTGGAAAGTTTTCCCCTCTGGCGCCACCAGGGTTCCTTTCCTCGTGGGTCTTTTCTGGGTCTGTGAATTCTTCTCGCCTTCTCTTCTCATCGCGTCCGGGGTGCGCCGCGGAACCCTCAGATGCCGGCTGTCGGTCTTCGCCAAGCGGCCGTTCGGCCTTTTTTCCTGCTCGATCGATTTCTCTTGAACGCGAAACGCGTCTCCCTTCCCTGGTTTTCTCGTCTCCTGCGTCAGGCTCTCTCCCTTCTTTCCTTCCACGGACTTCCTGCAACGCGGGGCTTCCATCTTCTCGGCTAGCCCGTTCCTCCGACCGGTCCTTGACGGGCACAAAGTTCGCGGGGACGTGCGCGAGCGGCGCCGAGGCAGCGGCGTCTGAAGTCTGCTCGCCGGAGGGTGCCGCCGTGTCTCCGCAGCCGATGAAGCCACAGAGGAGACACGCGCGGACGCCCTCCGCGCTTCCGCAAACGAAGCAACACCACGGCTGGTAAGGGTGTTGCTGATAGCGGCACACGGGACACGACGGATCGCTCCATTTCCTCAGACAGCTAGAGTGGAAAGAGTGGCCGCAGAGAACGGTGACGGCGACGCCTGGGGGCGCTGCGCCTCCTTGAGCCCCGCCTCCCTTCTCGAAAACGCCCGACAGCGCGCACTCCCCTGGAGGCACGACGCCGTCCGACACCGCAGCGGCCACCCCGCCTGCGTTCTGGCCCACGCCTCCGCCAGCTGTACAGACAGCTGACAGGAAAGCGGGGCCGGAAGCCTGCGCTGCTGAGGGGCCGGAAGAGAGAAACGCGCCGTGTGGCCCATGCGATTCATCGTCTGCTTCTCTGGCGGGGAGAGACGGCAGCGGGTTCGAAGGAGCTCCGAGCGCAGCCGGCACCGTGGGCGTATACGGAGCCGGGGGAATCTGGACGCGTTCGAGGCAGACGGCACAAAATTCTTGCTGTGTGTCCTCTTGCGTTCGCTGGAGAAAAAACTGCAAACCTCCGCACGGCTTCCGGGTCCGCAAACTCCGCGCTCGAATCGGTTCATTCTCTTTCACAGACGGCTCACTTCCTACGATGCCGACGCTGTCCCCCGGCTCGCCAGCTTCTCCCCATTCCGCAGGGTGAAGCGGTGTGCCGTTTGCAGATCGAAAACAAAAGGAACTCCAGTCTCTTTCGGCAGCAGCCGAAGCCGCTCCTTCAGCGGCGACGTCACTGGCTGCTTGGACACTCCGACACGACGCGCGTCGCCGAGCGCTCTGTTCTCCGCTGCCTTCACCGGGTGCCGACAGACTGGACGGTTCTCGCTCGGAGAGGTGGAGAGAAGACCGTCGTTTGTCGCTGTCTTCTCCAGAGGCCGAGAACTGTTGACGTGGCGAACGCAGTGGCAGCGTACTCGGTTCCGGCAATTTGCTGCGTACCTTCCCAGACGTCGATATGCCGGCGTGGTGAGCACGCGGGGGGACAGCAGTGCCGTTCGTTGCAGCCGTGCTTACTTTCTTCTCCGACAGTGGAGAGGCCGGGGCGAAAACAACCTCCTTGACGATCCGCAGTTCACACACGGCGGAGTCTCCATCTAAAAGAGGAACGCCGTTGAATGTAGCAATCGCCTCAACAGCCGTCAGCCGATTGCAGTGCAGTAGAACGAGATACTCCGCCGTAGTTGGGCCGTGAAGAACTTTCGCTTGGAGCAAGCGGCGGTTGTACGGCGCGAGGAAATCGCAGAACTCGGCGGGAGAGATGTAGCTGGGAACCCGGGGCGCGACCAGCACACACTCTTCCCGAAGCCACTGCCAGACATCGCAGCCGCACGCGCCGCACTTTCGCTTCTGAGGGGAAGGCGAGGGCCCGCTGCTCCCGGAACCGTCACGGGGAGAAATCTGCGTCGCACGGCAGGGCTGTGCGTGTTCAGCCGAGCACACTCCGCTTTCCGAAACTGCAGCGGCCAGTGCGACGGCGGAGGATGAGGCGTGACACGCAGAAGGCGGGGGGAGATTGCGCAGCAGCCTCTCGGCAGTTGTCTGGGAAGGAGTCAAGAAATATCGCAGGGTTCCGCTCAAGCGTTCAATGGCTGGATTGCCGCACCAGAACGAGACGTCGCGTGTGAGAAGGGATGTCGTCAGGGAAGAGGCCACAACAGCGGGACTGGGACTCGGGGACGGTGTACATACAGCTGGAGAGTTCGAAACGAGAGACGAAACAGCGGGAGAGACGGAAGGGGAATGACCAGAAGAGGCCTTCAGTTGAGTGCTAGAAATCTGATGGAGTGAAAGCGAGGATACAACTTGACCCCCAACGAGAGGAGTCCCGGCTGGCGTCGAAAAAAAGGCGGAAAAGAACGCTGCATCACAGCATGCTTGGCTGTGCGACAGGGGAGCCGGGGAACGAAGAGGGGAGGAAGCGGCAGACGCATCTGGAGAAGAACACGATTCCATGGCTCCAGAGTGGAGATAATGGGAAATAACGAGTTATGGACTGGCACCGCTTCGGAGACACAAAGAAAATTGACATGCTCCACACCAGTCGGCTAATACCATATTCAAAGCAGTGGACGATACAGAATAGTCCCTCTTTGACAATCGGTTGTCTGCTTTTTATGGGTAAAGCAAAACCGATTCCTGACCAGCATTTGTTTGCTAGATCTATTCTCGTGGGAGCGGAACCGCGTGCTGCCTCCAAAGCATGCTTGAAAACAGCTTGCCAGTCACCAAACGGCCATGCAACATCCTTTTGGAGTGGGTTTCATGCTACCCCTCGTCCTACATGCTCTGCCGTACACCTTGCGATAGGTTGAAGCTCAGAGACAGTGGATCAAAAAGAGATGCACGTCCGACAAGGAGACGAGACTCACGATTACCACTTCCAGTGAACTCCGCATCTCCGGAGTTGAACCACTACCGAGATGTGACGACACTGTCAAAACCCGGCTTTGCCAAAAGAGCTAAAGGCGAGAGGGAAAATGGAACTTCGTCACGGTACTTAGAGGTTCGCAGGGCGATGAGGTGCATGAGGAGATATAAACAAAAGAAAGTGACTGCTTGCCGCCAAAGGAAAATCAGTTTGTGTACTCAAAATCGCAATTCCGCCTGCATGCGCGCTCAGCATGCGCCGGGACCCAGCCAGCCACAGGGATTTTTAGCCCGTCCGTCATTCCTCCGCTTTCCCCGTTTTCTATATTTAAGCTAGTTTTGGGTTTCGCGCAGCTCCCAGGCCTTTCCAAGTTCGTAAAAACTCTGCTCCTGAGCCACGGCGTAGGGACCTCTGAGCGAGAAGGAAAACCGTGTTCTGCTGCCTGTCGAGACAAGAGCAGGACGTGGGTGGCGTTGGTACCACGGCACAATACGATGTCCGTCAAACAAGAAAGTGGAATATAGTCACATACGGGAGTAGCCGCGAGAGTTGTACTTGATTAGCCAATCCTAGGAGACGCGGCTAATTTGAGATGATGCACCGTCGCGTCTGTTCTCAGGTGTGCTACGTGTTCGTGCGTCGTAGAGAATTTGCGTATGCGGAAGAAGCCGCCCAAATGCACACACTCCCAGAAGAACCTTGCAAGGAACCATGGGAAACTAGCCGAAGGCTAGCACACCGTCAACGCTTAAAAGCCCGTGACTATGTGCAAGCCCAGCTTTTTGTTCAAGAGCCGTGGCCGCCAAGGTGTGCGGTTGTTTCGGAGCCGCGGCCTGAACATGGTATTCGGCATTGCTTACGCTGCCAACTCTTCTTTCAGGCGCCTTTCCTCTACGACTGTGGAGGTGGAACTTGGTTCTTGAATATTTCACCAGTGAAAGGGTTGAAGCAGCGGCTTCAGCCCGAAGGGCGAGGGCGACGATGTAACAACGAGATCCCACCTTGCCGCTCGAAATGAGGGTGGCAGTCATGTAAGAGGGAATGCCTTTTTACAAAGAAGTACACACGGTCTTTCGGATGCTGGTAGGATGGAGAACAGACACGGGTAGGGGTGGACAGCGACAGAAAAACAGCAGAACGGTTCGCGGACAACCAAGTGTTTCCGATGGCGTAGGCGCTGTGGAGGTTCGTCCCACGTTCGCACGTGGGCACCATCAATGTTTTGCTTCGACAAATATTTGTTATAGATGTGTGCGTTGAGAAACAGACAGGTTGATACGGCAAGTTTTGGCATGAGCCGCAGAGTAAGAGTCTAGGGCAGATGACGCCCTGCCTCGGGACGGCTGAACAGACATATTTCAAGCCAAGTGCGCTGCACTGGCCTATTCTCCCAGAAAGCGGACGGAGGGAAAAAGCAGTTTTGGTATAAAATGTTCCAATTCCTTGAGTTTCAAGACAGCCTAACGTAGGACTTTCGTTTCTCCACGGTTTTCTGGCAATGCGGTGTACCATCCGTAATAAGGACGGGGTTCGTTCGGAGATGCGGTACGCGAGGAGAGGATCCTCAAACTTCCATGTACAGGGGGCGTCGCGGACAAATGAGGATTTTCTGTTCCTTTGTTGTTTCCTCATTTGTTTTTCTAAAGAGATGGGGACGTGTGCAGGGGTCGCGTTCTTTTCCGCACACAACTGCCGCACAGCAATTGTGCGAGCGAGCGTCCAGTTTCGGAGCCAGTTGACCCCCCACGGGCAAACCTCATGATGCAAGAAATACGTGCGGCCCGCCCTTGAACGTCTTGTCACCCGCGGTTGTGTGAAGGAAAGAACCCAACGATCCTTGCTGTATGGGGGAAACGCTTAAAGCTTTGAAAGTGCAGGTGCTCGAACCCACATTCGTGAAGAAAACTGACCAGGGAGGCGCATGTGGCAACCAGGGATGCTGGTGTCTATATCGATGTCTTGTGTTTGGCGGGCGGGCGGCCGAGCAACCCTATATGGGCCACCCTCCTCTAGAACTCACCGCCGGGGAGAACGGTTGCTTTTGCGCAACCAGTTTGTTTCTTCCCTCGTTTTTTTACGCTCTGATTTTTTGCCCCACTTTCTGTGATTCGAATAGGTTTCATGACCCTGCGAGGATCTTCCTTCCAGTGGTTGGCACGTTAATTTTTCTCGTCTGTGCTGCGGTGGGCAGCCGAGCTCCGATCTGGATTGCTGCGTTCTGAAGGAATCGTCCACCACGGTTTTTCGCGCAGTGGGGGACGTCTTGGTTACTTCGGCAGTTCCTGTCACCTCTCCTCCGGGCTGAAAACACACTTTGAACTCGTCGTTTCCTTGACATTCTCTTCCAGTTCTCCCGGGAAATTTCTGCATCGAGCAGTCCGTTTTTCGCTGCGACGGCCATCTGGGGTGGACGACTCCGTGCGTGTGCGCGCCACCCCCTCCAACCAGGTTACGCAAAGCTAGTCAGTCGCATGCGAAAAAGGGAACGGATGATTTTTTTCCAAGAAAAACAAAACTGCAGCCGTTTTTTCCCTCCCGCGCTCCCCCTCTACTCACACCTCTGATGCCTTGGCCTCTGTTCGTGCGGCTGCCTGCTCTGTGAAGATGCGAAGTTCCCGGGGGAAGACTCCCTCGTCATCGTGTGGTGGTCGGACAAAAGGCTCCGACGAACACGAGAAAACGGGTTTCCGAGCCAATGTCCCCGACCCAAGCAGCCTGTCCCAAATGTCTCTTACGGCATTCACGGCTTTGAAGGCGCATCTGCAATGTGCAGATGAGCAGGAACTCGACGAGTTATTTGCATTTGTTTCGCGGCGATCCTCTTTGGCATGCCCTCTGGCCTGCGCCTCACCCAGTGGCCCGGCAGACACTTTTAAAGAGTCTGCCGCAACGCCTCGCGGTAGGGATTTAGCCAGAACATCTTCTTCGTGGGTGTCTCAATCTGCTTCCGAAAGAGCTACAAGGGATGGAGCGTTGGACGGCGCCCGGCCACTCTCCCCCTCGCGGTCGTCGCACAAGCCCGGGAGAGAGCTATCGACTTCTGCAGTCTTTGGATCACAAAAGGTCTCCTGTGTGTCCAGAACGATTCTTTCTCATATGGACCCCACTTCCCGTGTGGCTCACCTTGCGGAGGTCCAGGATAATCTCTCAACCACCACGACAACCACGTCCGGCCCCGAGCCTTCACGTCCAGCTCGGGTGTCGACGTCTTCCTCCTGGTCTTCCACTTCGCCCTTCGCTGCGGCCAGCTTTTTCGTTCCAGCAGAGAGTTCGGCGACACCCTTCTGCCACTCTGAGGGTGGACCACTTTCCCCGGATTGCTCACCGAACAACCTGTCCGGCAACGATGGTGTGCCGTCTGTGTTTGAGCAAAAAGCGTCCCCGTCGTCCGTTAAAAAGTCCTTCAAACTGTGTAGGCAGCTGGCGTCGCCTGGGTCGGCCCGCACCTCTGACGACTCTCCCTGCTCCTCCGAGAAGGGGATGACTGCCGAGTCCTCCGCACTGGCAGGGCGGCAAAAGAAGGTGTCTCGGAGAGACCAGTGCGTGGACGACAAACGCTCCTCTCCGGTCAAGCTGCGTGTTTCTCCAAGGTTTTCTCCAGATGGCGCGAAACTCAGTGAAAAGACCGCAAAGGGAAACCCTCAGTCTGTTCGCACGCCTACTCGATCGAGTCCACGTCTCCAGCTTCGTGCGGCCTCGCCACCTTGGGCAGACGAATCGCAGCTCCACGCTGAGGGCGGCGTCAGTTCGCGGAAGAGGTCCACCAGAAAAGGAAAGTGCCAGACAACCTCAAAGCCCGCAGCCGCAAGAAAGGGATCGCAGGGAAGCTCTGTACACGGTGACGGCGTCACCAGGGGACACGTCGAGGCTGGCCTGGGAGTTGACGCGACGGGCCAGAAGTCTCAACCTGACTGCAACGGTCAGACGAAGTCGGCCGTAAAGAAAAGAGAGGAGCCTGCCGGTGTCGCGTCTGGGACTCGCCGCAGGTCAAACACTGCGTCTCGTGGTGCTTCAGCTAGAAAAGAAACGCCTCGCTCAGTCTCAAAGCAGAGACAGAGAGGAGCCCGGAAAACCCGGGTTCCCAACAAGAACGACCAGGCGTCGGAGCTGACAGCGGCGGACGGTCCCGCGGAAGCAACACCTGCGTGTGAAGGCTACCCCGTTTCAGTCTCTCCATTGTCAGTTACCAAGCGAGGACGTGACACCGGGGACGAGTGTGGACCCGCTCTCAGCTCCAAGCGGAAGAAACTTAAGCTGAAGGAAGAACATGCGGGGGCGCAGCAGCGGGGAGGAAGTGCGAAGTCAGTCGACGACGGAACCGACCACAGCATCTGTACTTCTCGTAGTACATCCAAAAGAGACAAGGGACGGACATTCGCTGACGACCCCGCGGGGGAGCCCGACGTGCAAGACGCAGTGGTAAGGGTCACTTCTCCGCACAGGGGACCACGCCTAGCGCAAGTAGTGTTCATGAAGGCTGCAACAAGAGGTCCACGAAGAAAGGGCTTTCTCTTCGCTGTCATGGTTTTTCGTAGGTCGCCAGCGGTCCAACAGCACAGACCCCTCTTTCGGACCTTGTCTTTGTGAAGCCAGTCTCAAGTCTCTCTCATACCCGCGCTTCAGCGGATGAGGGTGACGGGGCGAAACCGAGCATGCTGTCAAGCGGCATGCTGCCCAACCAAGTAGCGGACTGGGGAACGGAAGAGCCCAATGACGAGGAAGAGATACGAGAAGTTCCGCGACCAAGGATCAAAGGGCCTTATGAATCGAGCGACAAGGCACGACGGATGCTCTCGACTGCGTCGACCGTTTCAGGTGGAGCCGCTTCGAACCCTCCGCTAAGACTCCTCGTTGCTGACGCCCCACTTAGTCCTGAAATGGACACAGGAGCATTCTGCTCACCCGCTCTTTCCTCCAGCGAAACGCCTGCTGATCCCCCTGCGTTCTTTCACCATAAGGTCTTGCGCCCGACTCCGCCGGTTGCTGAAGCCCCAGAGTTTGATCTTGGTCTGTTTCTGGTGCGGACGGCGGCGCTGTCAAAGCATGCAGACGATGTAGCCCCGTGTCTTGCGGATAAGGAGGTAAGCAGCAAACTAGTTGGTGTGCGACAGGTTCCGTCGTGCTGACGCGTATACCCTCTATTGGTCATTGTCTTTCTGCGCTCGTGAACGGTTTATGGTGTCATGTACTTGCAGCTGATGGAGTTCTCCGTTGTTCCTCGAAAGTATATCTCTCCACCGGCCGCGGACAAGCCTACCCAAACTTTACAAGAGAGATTTTTGCATATGAAACTTCTCGCCGACATCCCGAAAGTAAGCAAGGGAGCACTGCCCACAAGGGCTGTTACTCTGTGTGTTAAGTCCCTTCCCTGTAAAATGGGACAGCTGCAGAGATATTTTTACGGCTGCGTTCCCTGCAGGTCGATGGGACGTACCAAATCGGGCTTGACATGAAAGACGCAAGCTGGTATAGGCCAAAGAGTCCCGAGACAGGAATGGCGCAGGCTAACGCGAAGGAATCAACTATGAAGAAATTACTTGAGGAGCAAGGGCACTGGAACCCATTTTCAGTTTTCGGCTCCTCGTTGCCTTGTGTAGAGTTGGATGACGTTTTTGACTATGAGGTAAGCTTTCTGTGCACGTTGGGCTAGAAGACGATGGAGTGTGCTATGGCTAGTGACAACGACCCCTGCGTCAATGGTTGAACTCACAATTTGCTTGCAGGTGTACAGCACAACTGCTCCTTCGGCACGCGTATCTCACCCTCTGTTCCGCCGACTGGCTCAATTCTATGAATTCAAGGATCTCTGGAAAACGGTGACCCCAACAGAATGGGAGAAGGTTCGATCTTCGTTCAAGACGCACTGGAAGAAACAGTACAAACTGGATCTGGACTGGCGAAACGACCCCGTTACTGTGGAAGAGTTTATGTGGATGTTGGAGGCGAACGGACAGGTGAGCTGTGCTACTTTCGCAAGTTTGAATAGCCATCTCAAGGGCTGCGGCGTCATGCCGGCTTGTCGGACTTTTGCTGTTGACTTACAGACCGAAGACAAGACGGAAATCGTCTTCCACTCCGAGGTGTGCTTTTGTGTAACGCCGAACCCGGCCGAAAATTTCGCTTGGAACGACCCCCGATGTCATAAATATCAGGTGAGTATGTGTGCGGAGCGGCTGTGCTATACTCGGCTTTTCTGTTCTCTGATTTCACTCAGTCAAGTGCATGTTGCGGTATCCAATCTTCTTTTTAGGTGCCGAGACCGTCAATGAGCCACCACTTGCACGAGCGCCTGAACGACGACGAGAACACGGCACCCAAGGCTCGAGGAGCAAAGGTTTCGATCCAACACGAAGCCTGTGAAGTGAAGCGACGCAGCGTAGACGCTGCACTTCCCCGACGTCTCTCAATTGGATCGTTCGAGCCCGGGAGTGTGCGGCGGCTGTCGCTGACGGATGCTTTCAGTCCCGAATATTCCAAATTTAGGAGAGAAGTTCTTCCCTAGCTGCTGCCGTCAAAACAACGAGCAGTTTTACCCATGCAGACTAATCGGTGATACTTGTTCACGCACCAAATGTCACGTTCAGTTCGTTTCGGTTGTTCTCTTGTTGCCCGCTTCCGTTGTTTTCTGTATCATTTTTTTAAATTGTACAATTAGAGTTTCGATCACAGATGTTAACACACGGTGAAGGAACGGAGAACCAAAATTTAGGACGTTTTCGTAGAGTTGCTTCGGTGAAGGTAGAGACCTTCGAATAGTTCCAAACCCTATTTTGCGCAGGGTTTGTGTCGCGTTGGAGATAGGATTCAAGTGAACTTGTCCTGCATGCCAGACATCCCGGCCAATGCACACTGTGTTCTGGAAAACAGGTACGGCTCCTCTGTTTTGTTTTACAGTAGTTGGCTCTGATACGATAGCAGTAAATAGCACTAAGGCGAGAAAATATCAACCTCGTGAGCCCCTTCCTTTAATGATTGTGTGAAGACAGATGTCTTGTGCTTCCTGATCGAAGACGATCCGAGGCCATAAAACGGGCCGGTGCTTCTAGAGAACTTCGCAAAGGAGCTCTGAAGAAGCCAAACTGGTGTCGTTATCGAGTAACGCGAAGATAGAGCTTTCCTACGTGGCTGGATGGACGGTCGAAAGCATTTTCCGATACTCCAAGTCCTTTGGCGGTTCTCTGTTGCTCGTTAGGTTGCACATTTCTGACTGATTTGGCGACGACACAACAACTCACTTTCAGGTGAAGCAGGCTGTCCAGAGGACCCCTTTCCGGCAAACGGGCTGAATGGAATAGCTTCTCTCGCAGGGCAGATAGATGTGGTGACTGAGGGAGATAAGCAGTCGGACATAGAAAGTAGAGGGCATGTATCTTACCTTGAGTCCCTCCAAAGGGGGCTGCTCCGCGTCACTGGAAAAAACAGCGGGATTAGGCACTCCCAAGCGAAAAGTCAGGCATCACTATTTACGTTCGTTTCCCTGCTGCGTCAAGCGCAGACCTGCACACCGAACCTCTGATCCTAGCTTTTGCTGAAGGGAAATAGCTTTATGGGGCCCAACCTACTTGGGATGCTTGGTATCTCCAGTCTCACGGGCCAGCATCGCTACAAGCGGAAAGTCTTTTCGAGATATGCGTGACTTGTCGTTTCGAGACCGTTACCTTTTAGTGTTTTCTTGCCGTCTGAGAACGTTAGAGACACCGTGATTGGTCCACCTTCTTCAGCATCATTGTCTGCGAAAGGCAGCAGACTCTTCCTCTCCAACTCTGCCCGTAAGTGGGCAACATGTTCATCTTCTTTCCGGAGGGCATCTTTCTCTTCCGATAACTGGAGGACAGGCAATGTCATAGAGGCTTGCTGCTCGCCGACGAGCGCGGTCTCTACCTTTTTTCTAGTTTCGTCAACCTTCTGTGATAGCTCAGAGCGCAGCCGAATGGACTCAGCTCGGAACATCGCATCACACTCTGCCACCTGCTACCACGTGACAAGGTTTCCGATCGCATCTATAAATGGAATCTTACCTCGCGCTGCTCCAGTGCTGTTCTAACAATGGAATTTGGTGCCATTATTTCTTCGATTTTCTTTGTGTGTTCCTTCGTCAGAGCTGGTGAGCGCCAGTCATTTGCTGCAGTCAGGTTCACAAATTGTACTTTCAAGGCTTGCCTTCCTTGACCCTGTTGTATCTGTCATGCACGTCGACTGAAAGTGCCTCCTGCTTTTCCTGAGTGTAGTCGGTTAAGAGGCTCTCTGGCCCACTGTTTCTGGTTCGTTGTATACCTTCTTCGTTTTCGTTTGCTCGACAAGACGTTGCAACTTGGCCAGCTCCTCCAGTGCATGTTCTTTCGTGCCAATTTCTGCTTGCAGCTTTTGGAGAAGCTCGGCCGTCATATTCGAACAGCTGGCCACATACACGTTAACCAAACACTACATAAGCAGCGTCTAAGTCCTTACGTTCTTCTCTCTTCTTCTGTGCACAACAAAACAGCTTCCGATGTTTGAATTTCTTGTGCCACCACATCGATCTCTGAAGAGGAAAATAAATCGTTGCGTTGACGCTGGCTCGAAGTCCCAATTACCCTCCTTTAGTGCCGCGTCGTGGAATCTTGCGCGTTTGGCGGCATCAAGTAAGAATTGACATGCTTGCTCTTGTTGGAGAATCTGAATCATCTCCAGCATTAGACACTTCTAAGACACTTCGCTCTTTCAGGATTCACCTCCGTTTCCAGCGCGGTCAATGTTGCTGTTGCTCGGTCGACCACTGTTCCCGAAAGCGCTGGCGACACACCAGCCTGCGTTAGAAGCACTGATAGCATGTTCTCCTGAATTCGCAGACAATGAGATGTGCTATACAGGGGGAGCCGCCAGCAACGCAGACCTTGTCGGCTTTAAGGCTTTGGAGGAGCTCGAGTTCAGACATAAACTCTTCGACTTGCATCGATAAATTCTCGCATTGCTCGTGGCGTTGGCGGAGCATTCGCACCAGCGTAGCGTTTTCATCGTGAAGCTTAACTGTCTCTAGCTCCTTTTCCTGAGTGCTTCTATTTTGCGAATGAATCTCCCTAAGCTTCACCCATCAAGCCACCAGAGCCTTACAGGCGGATGTTTGTGAGCGTCTCCTCACAAAGAGCTATCTGCAAAATTAACTGGGTTACTATGGGGCGGTCTGGAACGTTATAGCAAAAGCATGGTTACCTCATTTCTAAGTCCTGGAAGTTCCGACGCACTAGCTTCTAGTGTTTTCGATAGTTCATTTATCTCTGTCTGCAGGTCTGTGAGGGTCTGAAACGTTCTAGTCTCATTGGCGCTACCTCCCGTATGTATTCAAGACCTCGGCACCTGTTGCAGCGACGGAAAATCGGTTTCCATATCGGTTATTCTTTTATCGAGCAGCGTCAGGCAAAATGCTTGACTGTCGGTTTGGCACTTGATCATGCTTAAGGATGCGCGGTCCCGCTGGAGTACATCCTCAACCTCGATGAGCTTTTGAACGAGGCTCGAAGCCTCCTCGCTTTTTGAGCAGTTTTCCTGCCGCATGGAGCTGAGTTGCTGGCGCTGGTTTCACTATGTGCATCGTTTGACAGCGGAGAGCACTTGAAAATGGCGAAATACCAGCTCTTCCAACAGGTTTGCTTTCATCTGCTTCTCTTTTTCGGTGTCTAGTTTTGCCGTTTCCAGACTTGTTTGCAGTGAATTTATGTCACGTTCCGTAGCACAGCAGTTTGCCTCCAGCTCTTCGCATTGTTGGCACCGCTCTCGAGCCTAAGTGATTGACTTTGTGGTGTAAGGTGGTGGAGTGGCGCTTTGTTGTTCCTACCATCTCTGCAAGGGAGGTACAAGAATGAAACAGATGTTCTTGCTCTTGAATCCTTTCTTTAGCATGCTGGGAAACTTTATCGATTTCCTCTTTTATCTGTGGGTCACGTTGGGCTCAGTTAGGAAAAGGAAGACGACGGTTGAGTCGAACCTTACTTGTTTAACTTCTCCTCGGCTCCTAGTCAGCAGAGTGTTTGCTTCCTCCACTTGTTTTCTTAAGCAGTCCTTCTTCGCCGACAGGCTTCCCCGCTTTTTAAACACTACATCTATTAGACTGCGCACTTCTGTTGCGGTTTCCACCATTTTCTCCGTCAAGAGGGCCGCTGGGATGATTCCCGTAGACGAATCTGAACTGCTCCCGACCAGATTTTCCAGCGATATGAGGAGAGGCTTGCAGGCTGTCTCCACAGCAGCCTCAAACTTCTCAGCAGCAGCCAGCTCTCTTCGAATTTCTAACAGATGTTTCTGAAGACGTGCATTCAGAGGGTTAGCTGAAACACTAGCCATGATAAACCAGCAGGTACTAATTACAGAGTGCGGATTACCTTCAACGGCATGGCTCTTGACGGTCAACGAAAACGAATGGATACTGGCTCCTATAGATTCCATAGCGTTGTGTGGTTCCGGGGGGTTGTCAGTGTGCAGCCTGAGCTTTTTGGTCCCCGGACATGGGCTAGGCAGCAAGTTACCCTGTCCATTGGAGTCCATATGTATAACGTCCATGATAAACAACGAATGTTCCCACTCTAACAATAGGGAACGAGGAAACGTCGTGCGCAAGTATGGGCGGAGAAGTCTTGAATGAGACACTCAGTTCTATGGAATGACAATCTGTTTTTCTCGTGCAGAGCAACAGAAGAGGCTGGACCGACAGTGAAAAAACAAGGTCTCTATAACGGCGATTCAGGTGTATGTACAGCATGCGACGTGAGCGACGTTTCTGCCACCTCGGGTTTTCAATTTGTTTGTGGCACAGCAACATTCTGACTGTCAGGTCAGTGGGCCTAAAAGGCAAGCACCCACAAAAACTCCGTAACTGAATAACCCTGTTACTTTTGAACAGTACTTTACCGATTGTGGACAACAGCCCCGCGCATGTGTGGCGAGAGTCGCGTACCTCTTGGTCCCGAAACAGGTAGAGGAGGCACAGGCTCGTACAACGACTCTAAACTGCACGAGTAGGGCGCGCTGTAAGGCGTACAGATGGCGGTCCTGCTTCCTTGCACACGATCCAGTGCACGGGATGGTGGGAGTGGTGTAAAACAGCCGACCTTTCTATGAATTTAAAAAAAATGAAATCGGGAGGACCTTTGCTAAAAAAGTGGAACGGAGAAAACATGAGGAGAAAAAACACGGCCGTGTAAAACAACGCGGTACCGGCTGGGATCGAACCAGCGACCTTGTGGTTAACAGCCACACGCTCTAACCGGCTGAGCTACGGAACCTGTGAAGAGTACGCGCTTGGTTCTTCCCCTCCATTTCGCATGCAGAATGACG
The DNA here is from genome assembly GCF_000208865.1 of Neospora caninum Liverpool. Classification (NCBI taxonomy): domain Eukaryota; phylum Apicomplexa; class Conoidasida; order Eucoccidiorida; family Sarcocystidae; genus Neospora; species Neospora caninum. The sequence goes on along the minus strand of NC_018395.1, from coordinate 1,980,689 downwards.
GTGTGCGGTTTTCCGTGGAGGGGGGGGGTTTGTCTTGTGAGGGCACACAGGGTAAAACGAAAGTGTCATGAAATGGGTGTCGCTTCTAATCTTGATCCATCTCTATGTTCGCGTATGTGTTTGAAGTTGTTGGGACCTGAATGAGTGGATTTGTGTCTCTTCAGTTCTCCATATCCGCCACTAGTTTTGATGCCCCTCCCATTTTCCCCGTCTTTTTTCCCCGGTGTGAAACGCGAGCCCACCGCTTCGTTCGTGTTCTTCGCGGACCTACCTTCCTCTGAATTGCTTTATATTTCAGCCTGCTGCTCTTTCCGTAGCGCCCAAAATGCCGCGGTGGCACGAGTTTGGCTATTGTTGACGCCTTCGACTACATTGTCGCCTGTGCCGGAGACGGCCAAACCCAATGGTGTCCTGCCGCAAGTATACACGCTATGCGGAGAGTCCCTTTGAGCATAGCCCAGTAAGCGAACTGTCATGGAGGAAGGGGCTGGCAAGAAACTAGCTGAGTATCTCCTCATGCACATAGGCACCGACGCCTCCCCGATTACCGAGTTTCTGGCGCATTGGAGCGTTCGGCCGTCCTGATGCGTCTCCTTGCCGCGACTGTAATAGCACGTTCCGTCCTTTCACGTTAGCCATACACGACAATCAACCACTGGGGGGAGCTTGAGCTGAGCTTTTTCAGTATCGCCCCTGTTCAGCCTCCTTCATGTACCGTGTACTTGCAGGTCTGCAACTGGGCTAGGTTCTTCGTCTCCCAACAAGCGCCGTTGTGACGACTCTCTTCAGGATGGAGAAAGCCGAAGCGACGCCGTGCCTGCGTCTGGCCTTTTTGGCGCCAGGACCAGCTGCGTTTGCCTTGTCAGGGCGCCGATTATGCCTCTCCTATCTGTGGAGAAAGGCCCATCGATACTCTTTCGTCCTTTCAAAAGCCCCCTCAAAGGGCATCAACCAGGTACATCGAGCATGGCGTTCAATTCTCGACCAGAGGTGTTTTCTCCCGGCGAAAGCTTTCGCCGACCCTACAGGACCAGGGAAATTTGCTGGAAAGTCTTTGCTGAATAAGCAATTAGCATGATCTGTTGCTCTTGGATGAAGGCATCCCCCCTAGCGTGCGGGGGTCCAGATGTCACTTTCCCTTAACCACACACGCATCCGACATTTCTTTTTTCACTTCTTTCTGGTTGTCGCCGCAAGTGGTACATGCCATTTACTGTAGCCTCTGACTCCCTTGTTCCCATCCATAAATCCTTTCTTCCGCTGCTCTTCATTTGCTAGGCTTCCCCGGGACAAATTTTCTCTCTGTTGTTGCTCCCACCTGAACATTCTTGCTCGTCCTACCTGGATGGACTGCGTTTAGGCGTCAGCGAAGAGTCCCTTCGGAAAACGCTGGGCGTAAGGCTGAAAAGGTCATCTGCCTTTGCAGTGGCCGCTAAGCAGTTCAAGAGCCCTCCCCCAGCCCCAACATCTCAAGCACTCCCTGAGGCAAATCCCCTCGTTCTGTACACCCCTCCACCTGACCGACCTCATGAAAAGAAGGTTGAAGTCGATCCCATGCTCACGCGGTGCGTACATTGCGCTTTGCCTTTACCAACCCATATCCATCGATACGCATATATCTTCAATGATTGCTACATGTTAACGTATCTATATATATATATATATATATGTATATATATATCCATATATATGTATATATATGCATATGGATGCAAATCTCTGTCGCTTCAAAGATATGCGTCTGCGTTTTCGATGGACGGACGGCTGCGACGCAGCCCACGCGTTTGTTCATCTCGTGCCTTTGCTTCTTCAGGTGGCTGCGCGAACATCAACGACAAGGCGTGAAGTTTATGTTCGACTGTCTGATGGGTCTGAAGGACTTTCAAGGAGAAGGATGCATCCTGGCAGACGACATGGGACTGGGCAAAACCCTTCAGAGCATTACAATTCTCTGGACGCTTCTCGAGCAAAACATCGAGGGCACGCAACCTGGTAAACAGAGGAACGAAACAGAAGGGCGAAACCGGCTGCAGAATGTGTCAGGAAGAAGGGGAAAAGCACAGACCGCCCCGAGCGAACCGTACCCGTTTGTCTCTGGCTGGTGAACGGGAGCACAGGGGGAATTCTGGAGGAGTTCCGTCTGTTGTTTGCTGGCTATGGCCCGTTTCGTGTGCTGCATCTCTTTATCACTCTTCACTTCTTTTCCCCGTCTTTGTCCCTCAGCGGTCCGCCGAGCAGTCGTCGTGTGCCCCGCCTCTCTCGTGAACAACTGGGCGGCGGAGATCCAAAAGTGGCTGCAAGGCCGTTGTGGATGCACACCTGTGGCTGACAACTGTAAGGACAAGGTCGTCTCCAAGTTCGAGGGCTTCAAGTATGATCGGCAGGTGAGGCACGTCTAGCGCAGGAGCAGAACCAAACGCGAGAAACGAAGCGTTGATGCATTTCGCTGAGGCGGACGGCGAAGAAACAACGCGAGGCAACGGTGCCGGGAGACTCGTCTGTTTGGGAGTCTACGGCCCGCTCGCCTCTCTCTTTTCGTCCGCGTTTCTGCGGCCTTCCCTTTCTCCATCTTTTCCTCTGCCTAATGCGTCTCGCTCCTTGCTCTGTTCTTTGCCTCCGGTGTCTTGCGCCCTTCGCATCTCTTTCTGTGTTGCTCCCGGTCTCCTCCGTTTTTTCGCCAGTCACTCTCCTGCGTTCCACTCAGGTTTGCTCCGCTCTTCTCTTGTCTCCCTCTGCTCTGTTCCCTCGCCGCGCGCGATATGTCCGCTTTCTTCAGTCTCGGATTCTAATTGCGAGCTACGAGACCTTCCGGGTGCACGTCCACCGGCTCGAAGGCGTTCCGATTGACATGGTTGTCTGCGACGAGGCGCATCGTCTGAAGAACGACAAAACGAAGACGTCGTTGGCGATCATTGAGCTGCCTGCCAAGAAGCGGCTACTCCTCAGCGGCACGCCCATTCAGAATGACCTCGACGAGTTCTTTGCTCTCGTTTCCCTCTGTAATCCGAATGTCGTCGGTGAGTTGCTTGTGCAGCCATCAACTGCGGAACCAAGAGAGGCGTTACACTGCGTCCTGGGAGACAGCATTCACGGAGATGGGCAGTCGGCGCCTTCCTCCTGGAGGCGCCGGAGGCCCCGAGGCGCTTTGGCCTTCTGCGACCGCCTTCTCTTCCCTTAGTCTCTCCGGCGCTTCCTGTCTTTTCCCTTCCTTCGCGCGTTTCGGTTTCTCTCGCCTGCTGGCGCCCACGTTGTGTTCCGGAGAGGAAAAAGTTCCACTTCTTGAGCGCGCCTTTTTTCTCGCGCGTGTCTTCCTGTGGCATCTCCAGGCGATGCACACACGTTCCGCAAGAGATACGCCAACCCCATCCTGATCGGCCGCGAACCTGACGCAACGGAAGACCAGCAGCAGCTGGCGGCGGCACGGCTCACAGAGCTCTCGTCGCTCACCAACATGTTCATTCTTCGCCGAACGAATTCGCTCCTCGCCAAAGTTCTCCCCCCGAAAGTTGTTCTGGTGCGCTTTTGCAGTTCCAACGAAAGCCGCGTTTAGCTCCCTTTGAGTTCACACGGAAAAACGACGCACGCGAGTGGGAAACGAAACACTCAACCACTGGTGCTCGTCTACCAACCTGCACATACGTGCATGCAGTTACACATAAGTGCATATAAAAGTTCTCGTTTTCACATGCATGCCTATATCTATAACATGTCTGCGTATCGGTTGATATCCGTAGGTTCGTGGATTTCTCTCGAATTGTACAGATGGTTCACTTCGAGTCTGGGCTTGGTCGTTTGTGTGGCGGTGCCTTCAGAATGTTTTCTGTCGCCTGACGCCTCTTCAGAAAGAGTTCTACCGTTCCTTCCTCAGCTCCAAGAGGTACACCCCACTAACACCCTCGTCGCTGTTGTGTCTCTCCCGCTTTCTCGAGGCTGCCGAAAGCGCTCCTCTTCTGGTTTCTCTCCCCCCTCGACGCTGCCTGAAAAGTACCTGTCTCCTGTTTCTTCGCCGACGCAGCATCGGCACAGGGGAAAACCTTTCGATGGCTGTCGGGGCCTGTCTCCGTTCTCTCTGGGTTCGCGTCTTTCCGCGTGCCTCTGCTTCTGGCCGTCGGCTCTATTTTCCGTCTCGCGTTTCCTCCGGGTCTTTCTGTCCAGCTGCCGGAAGATCTTCGCGGCGGAGGCGGAAGGCAAGAGCGGGTTCACCGGTCGGGTCCTCTCCAGCATCCAGGGGCTCATGAAGCTGTGCAATCACCCGTCTCTGGTGAAATCGCAAGCGCAAATGCTCCAGGTAAACCGAAACGGCGGCCGACATCGGAGAGCATGGAACGCGCAAACGACAGGCGACACACATGCCAGGTTGCCGATGCAGCACGAGGAGCTTCAGGGATCGCTGTTCCCTCGACCGCGCGAGGTCCCCTGTTTTCGTCTTGGCTTTCTTTCTCCAGGGATTCGAGAAGTGCGAAAAGTACTTCAGCGAACTGGACCTCGAGGGCCAGAAGGCGCGCTCGCGTCTGGTCCGCCCCGAAATTTCCGGCAAACTGCTGCTTCTCGCCAGGTCAGCCACTCTCTCCCCTTTCCCTCGCCCCTTGCCCCACACCCTCGTCCTTCCTCTGCCCCTCTTTGCTTCTCTTCTTCTCCCTCGCCTTCTCGCTCTTCTTCTCCCTCTCCTTCTCGCTCTTCTCCCCCCTCTACTTCTCGCTCGCCTTCTCCCTCTCCTTCCTCTGCTGCCTCTATTGCTTCTGTGGGTCTCTGCGTTGCGTCGCGGCGTTCCCGTTCTCGCGCCTGTGCTCTGCCAAGAGCCGCTCCGTGTCTGTCGCTCTGGGTCTGTGGGTGCTTGCGACGGCGTGTGAGGTCGCAAGGCGCGAGAAAAGGCTCTATCTTTCGCTCTCCGACTGAGTCGCTTCGCGCCTGCCTTCGCTCTCGCGGGTCTTTTCTCCAGGCTACTCGATGTCATCAGAACCACCACGAATGACAAAATTGTCCTCATCAGCAATTATACGCAGACACTGGATCTGTTTGATCGCATGTGCCGGGACTGTGGCTACCCGGTCATGCGCCTCGATGGGCAAACGTCGATCAAGAAGCGGCACGCGATGATCACGGTCAGGAAACAAAGAGATTCTCGCCACGCAAATATCTGCGCAAACTCCAACGCCTTCGTGCTCAAATAGGCTTCTCACACCTGTACCTACCTACCTACATATATATATATATATATATATACATATATACATATGTATGTATGTATGTATGTATGTATGTATGTATGTATATATATATATATATATGTTTATATGTCTGCATGCGTCGGCATGTGTACGCAGGAGTTTACATTAGGCAGGGGCCAGGTCGAGGGCCATCGCGACCGATCAGTGTATGTGTGTGTGTTTTCGTATCCCGTCTTTTGACGTCTTTCCCCGTTCGCTGCCTTCTCCAGTCTTCACTGAACTTGAGGAGCCCGCTACCTTTACGCCGAATCTCTTCCTCTTCCAATGTAGACAGGCGTGGTTGCGTGCGCGCATACCTGTGTAAGCTGACACGCATACTCATGCAAGTATGCATACATTTATATATGCATCTATATCTATATCCACATATATATATATATATATATCCATATATATATATATATGCATATATATAAAAGGAATCCGTATGGGTATATTCCGTGCGTGGGCAGCGCAACACGGGTGTACGTCTCTGTACTTTTTTGGGGCGTGTTTGCTGTCTCTTCTCCCAGAAATTCAATGACCCGATGAATCCTCAGAGCTTTGTTTTTCTCTTATCAAGCAAAGCCGGAGGATGCGGCGTGAATCTGATCGGCGCCAACCGCCTCGTGCTCTTCGACCCCGATTGGAACCCCGCGAACGATAAGCAGGTCCGCTCATTTCTATTTGAGAGTTTCTACATTGTGCGCGTTTCTCTTCCGTCTCTTTTCTTCCTTCTCTTTCCTCTGGGTTCGCCGCCTCTCGCCTTCCGCGCCTGGAGGCTTCTCCGTCGCGTCTCGGTTTTTTCTCTGTCGCTCCCTTTCAGGCGCTTGCGCGCGTGTGGCGGGACGGCCAGAAGAAACCCTGCTACATCTACCGCTTCTTCAGCACTGGAACGATTGAAGAGAAAATCTACCAGGTTCGCGGGAACAACGCGGGAGGAGAGACGTGCTATCTGCCTTTTCGGGACTCCAGTCCCTCGTCCTTCACTGCGTTGTCTTCCTTGTCTTCCGCACTGCGGCTCCAAACACATGTCTGTGCATCTGTCTACACATACAGGCATCTCTATACGTGCACGCACGGTCCCTTCGCAGGCCTATGTGTTTAGATGGTCCCAGCACCTGTCCGTTTATCGATGCATGCGCCGAAAAAACTCCCGCTGCCCCTGGGAGGGCCAAAAGGTCGAAGCGAGATTTGAAGAGCGTTAACGGAGCGAGATCAGGTGTCGGCGTGCTGTCGATTCAGCGTCAGATCTGCAAGGACGGCCTCAGTGCGATGCTCGTCAGCGACGGAGAAAACCAGATCAAAGACAGGTCAGCAAAAAGCTGGAACCGAACCGCCGCTCTCTTCTCTCTTTTTTCTGGCGCTTCGACTTCATCTTCTCGTTTCTGCCCCGCCTGCCTCTTCTCGTATCCTCGCTCGGTCTCGCGTTTCAAGTGTACGCGTCTCTCCGCAATCCTCGTCCCCTCTCTCGTTCGTCTCCGCTTCTTTTTCCCTCTTTCAGCTTGTCGACCGAGCTGGTTAAAGATCTGTTTCGCCTGAGAGAAGACACCGTGTCGGACACCCACGACATGCTCGACTGTGAGAGGTGCGGCTTCGCGTCTCGGCGAGATGTTGAAAGTAAGGACGCCAGAGGAGAGCTCGCGCGTGACCCACTCTCTCTCGACTTGTGTTTCTCTCTCGGCTTGTGTTTCTCTCTCGACTTGTGTTTCTCTCTCGGCTTGTGTTTCTCTCTCGACTTGTGTTTCTCTCTCGGCTTGTGTTCCTCTCTCGGCTTGTGTTTCTCTCTCGGCTTGTGTCTCTCTTTCGACTTGCGTCTGTCTCTCCCCCTCACCGGTGATGTACGCATCTCTCTTTGTCTCGCCGTGTGCGTCTGCGCGCTGTCGCCTGTCTCCGCTCTGCTTCCCTCGCACCGCCCTTTTCCGTCTTCCTCTGTCTCTCGGCTCTCTCCGTCTCCTGCTCCTTGGCGCTCCTCCCATATTTCCCCCACTTCCCTCGCTTCTTCTGCGTTCTTTTCTTCTCGGCGTGTCGGCAGACGAAGGCGAAAACGGGAGACGAGAGGCAAGCACAGAGACGGAACACGAAATCCGAAACTTCGTCCCCCAGCTTGAGGAGGATTTCGACGAGGACGGTACGAGCAGGAACGCGAAAACGCCTTCGCAACCGGAAACAATGCGTCTCGATTTCGCTGTCGGCTCCTCTTCGTGCGTCTCTCGTCTCTCCACTTTTCATCCGCACGCTAAAAATCCTGCACCTTTTCGCCTGTCCTTCCCTGCTGTCTCCATTTTTCCTGGTTCTGCCTCGTGCGACCGCAGATCTGCTGACGTGGGCGCACCACAGCGACCTCGCGTCGCTTCCCGATCCGTGCCTGCGGCAGGCGGCATTCGCCTGTGTCGACGCTCACGGCTCTGGGACAAACGAAGACGAGGAGACTGTCTCTGTGGAGCAGCCGATTAGTTTCGTCATGTCGTGTCGAATCGAGTTCAAAAACGAAGAAAAACCGCAGGTGAGGACTCGCCCTCGCTTTTTCTCGCTTCTCCCGCCCTCGCTTCTTCGCCGCAAAGTCTAGCTGCCATCTTCTCGAGATCCCTCGTTCCCCGTTGCGTGCGCGCTTGTCCCGTGCGTTCTCTTCCGTCTCTGGGTGATCTCTCGCTTCGAGGCGCCAGACTATCTCGTCGCGGCCGCGGCGCGTGGCGAGTTTGGGCTGCGGAGTGGTAAGCGCTTCTCTGTTTCTTCCCCCCCTTGTGCTGCCTTCCTCTCAGCCGCCTGCCGCCGGAAAACCGCCCGCCTCGGCGTCCTCGCCTGCCTCGGAGCCTCCGCCAGGCCTCGGCAGCGCTTCGGGTCTTGCTGAGGAGCGGTCGCGGAAGAAGACGAAGCTCGCAGGCACAGACGAGGAAGACGAGGATTTCGTGGTCTGCGTGCCGGACGAGACGTCCAGCGAAGAAGAGTAACGTGGAGAAACGAAGGACCGGGAGAGAAAGGAGCCGCAGGCGACACACAACAAGATGGGGGGCGCGCGGGACGGTCCGGCGAGAGCCAGCAGGTTTGGGGACGCGCGTTCGCGACGGGAAACGCTTCGTGTGGTCCCGGCTCCTCACGTCTGGCCGCCTCAACATCCCCACTCTTTTCTCGCGTCCGTCATCTCTGGAAAGGCAGGGTCGTCTGCTTCGGCCGTGTCTTCGATTGTGTTTCCTGGACTTCCGCCTGGTCCTTGGCGCTCGGCCTCTCACCGACCTGTCCTCTCGCCGTGGCTGAGAGGGGAGATTTGAGGCCGAGACTCTGTCTGCGGTTTCTGTGCATCTCCAGCTGGTTGACTTCCCTTCTCTCGCGTGCCTTTTGGACTGCCGACAAGCAAGGCGATGACGCCTCACGCGTTTTTTATCTCTGTCCGCGTCTGACCTCTCGCTCCAACGCCCAGAGCTCCCGTGGCTACTTTCGCTGTGGAGTCGCTGCGGGCTGTGTCCCTCTCCCTGGGGTGTGCGGCCTTCGTGTACGACTAAACTGCATGCGCGCCCGTTTCTTTAGTCGGCTCGCGTCTCCAGAGACGGACCGCGGGGCAGGGCCGTTGCCTCCCCGTGGTACCCCTCGGAGGGTGGACTCCGGGCCCCGTTGTGGGGGGTGCGTGCGTGTCCCGCCGAGTCTCCAGAGCCTCTCTCGAGTCCCCCAGGAAAACGCGCACTCGATCGAGGCGAGAGTTTCACTCGCCGTTCTGTTGTTCGAATCTTCCTAGCCTCTGAGTAGCTGTCTCCCGATCCATTTCGTAACAGGAACCCACACAGCCTACGCTTAGAACGCATTCGATGGATAATGCCCGCGTCTTTTTCCTCGCGGGGAGGTTTCCGAACACGCGTCTGCAGAGTTTTCCGATTATCTTCGACGCTCTTTTATGAGCGCTTACGGTATACACTCGCGCCGAATAACCAGCGACCATGTGTGAAGAGACGACACGGTGCGCCACGTGCCACAGCTACTGGAGTTCAGTTCTAGGTTGAAAGTGAGTTGTGCCGAGCATCCCGCAGGGATAAGGGGCATGCAGAGCACCGGCCGAGGTTCTCCCTGAGAACTGACGGCGTCGACTGTGTCTCCCTGCGGGGCACTGCATCCAAACACACGGTCGCGCACGCCTGTGTTGGCGCCTAGTAAGGCCGGAGTCTTCTTCGCTTTTGCGGGGCGGGTCTGTACAGCTGGGGAAGGGCGCCGCGCGGCCTTCCCCAGCGGCTGCACACGTCTTTGCTCAGACAGAAAACGATTCAACGAGTTCGCAGAAACCAGTACAAACAGGTGAGAGGCGAGATGTACGCACCACGCACGCATGGCTGTCAAAAAAGGAGACGCCGAGACACCCTCTCCACATTGGAGTTGCCCACGGCCGAGCTTCTTCTCTCGCTTCGTCGGGCGCCGCTTCCTTGTGTGTCGTCGGCGCGTCGGCTCCAACTGTCTTCTCGCGCCGAGCGAACAAGACACCGGCAGGAGAAAGGCAGGAAAGAAGACCGTGCCTCCCTGCGTCTATACGCGTCTGTGTGTCTCCCCCCTCTTGGGGGAAAGCCCGCCACCAGCCCTTTGCTCCCTCTCCGCTCTCTAGCGGCTGTAAACCATAAAAAAACGCGTCTCGCCTGCACGCTTGCCAGCAAGAGCACACCCCTCGCACCTATGCGGCTCTGCCTCCTCTCTGGTCTGCCTCGCTCACTCGCTTCTCTCCTTCCGCGAGCGCCCCGCGTCCACTGCTCCCCCGTCCTCGCTGGTTTTCAAACCCTCTGCGCGCTCTTTGCTCCTGTCCCGTCGCTCCTCGTGTCGCTCTCGGCTCTACTCTTCTTCCTCGGCTTCCGCTGCGCCGTCCTCGCCCTCGCTGCCTGCCTCTCTCTTCTCAGTGCGTCCTGCGATGCGTGCATCGATCGCGTCCAACTCCTTCTGCAACTCTTGTCTCCGCGCCTCCACGCGCGCTGCCTTCGTCGCCTGAAGCTCCTTTGCCGCCGCCAGCTTCTCCTCCAGAACCTTCATGCACGGCTCCAAATCCGCCTCGCACACAGGCGCTGCGACCTACACCAGAGCCGCCGGCAGAAAACACGTCACAGGGAACCCGAATCGTTCACCAAACACAAATGCGGCGCAGTCAAGAAATACAGACGTGAGAGACGTATAGATATGTGATGTACGTGGTCACGCACGTAGACAACACGGAAATGTCGTATGTAGAGGTGTACATATATATGTTGTGACGCCACAGGTTCGTTGTGCGACGCAAAACTGGAGACACAGTTCCGAACTTCTCGAGAGCTGTCTCTCCCCTCTTGAAAAGAAGTCTGGCAGCCTGCGCGATTGAAGCGATTCCCCACAGCATTCGCTCATCTCCCCCACACACAGATATTCTTCCTCGGCCAGGCAAGACATCCTGGGCTCTCTACGCACATCTCTGCGCAAAAGCTCATGGAGGCAAGCAGAGTACGCTGCGCTACACACAGAGGCAAAAAGGCGGGTGTCTCCCTCTCTTCACGGATTCAAATGCAGAGCCCTTTCTTTTGAATGAGCGGTTTTGGAATCGACTGCGGGAAGGTCAAAAACGCACCCCGCACTGTTCAAAGTAGAGGAGCGTCCCCAGGTCGTGCTTGATGCTCTTCGGCTTGGACTTCTTCGAGCTCTCGTTCTTCTTCTTCGCGCTCTTCGGAGCGAAAAAGTACTCCTCTTCTCGCTGGTTCTTGGGCAGAAGCGCCACGCCGTCTCCCTTCGGCTAAAAAAACACGCACAAGTCTCCGTCGCGCGTCCCGTGCACCCTCCAAAGAACCAAAGTCTGAGATACAGCCCGGACGGTCAGCAGCTGCAAACTCCGCAGTTGCCCCGGCAAACCATATACACACATGCAGGCGAGTGTCGGTTTGCATGCGTGTGCCGCACACCTGGGATTTTAACGAGAGGAAAGGCAGTTCTCCCGGTCTTCCATTTTCCCTCGGTTTTCCCCCCCTAAATACTGTGTGGTGCGCCGCATCCGTTGTCCACCCCTGCATTTTTACGCGTTGTACGCATGAGACAGAATCTGCCCATCTGCAGGAAAGCTCCAGGCGTTTAGAGGCCTCACTGCTTCGGGAGTCTTTTTCTCTTCGTGGATGGGGCTTCCATCTTGTGTCTGGTGTTCGTCTATGATTTTCTGGACGTAGGCGATAGTCTGCGTCAGAAGGACCAACTCGCCATCGACGGGTTCCTCGTCCACCATCTCCAACTGCCTCTCCAAGTTCGCCCGCTCCTGCTCGACCTGGCGGCGCGCGCGCTCTTCCCTCATCTGCGATCACGCGCAAAAACGAACTGCGAAAGTCGAGGTGCGCACGCGGACAAGACGACCGCAGACGCGGAGACCCCGGAAGGCGAGGCGCGCGTGTGGCAGCGGACATTCGCAAGGGGCGCCTTCTTTTCTGCGATGCGCAACACGCCTTCCGCTGACGGGGTTCACAGCCTCGACTGAACGCGCGAGGCGAAGCGAAAAAGCGAAACGCTACCAGTTCCCGACGCAGACACGCACAGAGAAAAGAGCGCCGAGTTTCTGTTCCTCCCGCCCCCACACACGCAGACGATCGCGCTGCATCGAAGAAAGTCTCTCACCTTCTCGTTTCTTTCCTGGCGCTGTTGCGCAAGGAAGGCCTGGTACTTCCAGTTCTCCTTTTTGTATTCGTCCTGGATCTCGCGTCGCTGAAGGGGAACCGACACACGCAGATCCAGAGCGCGCGCGTCAGGCGCCGCGGTCCCCCGCGTCTGACAGGTCAGCCTCGTCCCATCTCCAGCCCCGTTCTTCCGAGTACAACCCCTGAGAGGCCGCTGCGCACGGTCTCCGTGTCTGCTTTCGGCGCTCACCTTCATCATGTGTTCACTCATTTGCTTCGACAGTCTGTCTCGCTCTTCAATGAGCTCGCGTCCCGGCGCCGTCGCCTCCTGTCGCTGTTTCACGAGAGCAAAGTACTTCTCCTGCTCTTCGCGCTTCAGCGCCCGCAGCTCCAGCAGCTTCGTGCGCGCCTCGTCCAGCATCGCCCGGAGAGGATCTGCGACAGAGAGAGACGGACACTGGAGCCTCCAGAGAGTGAACACCCCGCAGGCTCTCATTCTCTGTGCACGGACGCTGAAGATCAAGCACATACCCACAGGAAAGCCTTCACCTGTACGCACAGCATTCCTCTACATGACGAAAGGGAGGTCAGCGGATACAAATGCATTGCTTCCCGGAACACACGAAGGGATTTTCAGGAAGCGCTGGGATCCTCGGTGCACTTAACATGCTCATGAAAAGGACACGCGACCCCTCCTGGACAGAAACATTCATGATCTAAACCGGCTGCCCGCGAAGATGCCGCCTAAAACGGTTTTACAAATCTTTGCAAGCACCGCACAGACAGCAGACACCTGTCTATACATGTGTATTCATGTACACGGAGGTCTATTTGAGTCGAGGTGCGTGTGCGTGTGTGCGTGTGTGTGTGTACATCCTTCGCTCTCCTGCATATGCACGGTAACACTTTACGGCGCGACGCAGCTTGGCTGTGTGTGCATGCGTACAGACTGAAGTTTCCTCGAAAGAGCTGGCGCCGGCTTCGAGTCCCGCAAACTTGCCCACAAGGGGTTTGTTGTGCTTCAGCTGCTTGATTTGGTCCAGGAGCTTCTTCTCTTCCTTCAGCGTCAACGTGCTGGTCATCATCGAGTGCTCCAGAGCTGCAATGCGCCGATCGATTTCCTCTGTCGTCGAAAAGCCGAGTTTGCGCTTCATGTCTTGAACGTTTTGCTTCTGCCAGCAGAGAGCGACACAGGAGACGCAGCCGATGGCCGACCCGCAACGCGGCGGCTCACTTCGAGGACAGATCTACGTTCACGCGCAACTCTACTCTCTCGGTCGAGGTACGCAATGCATGCACGTGCCGGCGTATCCAGGCGCATGCACGCACAGCTTACAGTGATTCAGAAATACACACATATGCACGTGCATGAAAAACTGCAGAGGCCGTGGCCACACGTGCAACGCGTGCGGCAAATTTTTCAAAGCGCAACTAATGTCAAGACGACCGGGAGCGGGGCACGGAGTGTACACATGACTCCAGGAACAGCTGCAGGTTTCGAGTATATACGGACACGCGAAGCCACCAGGAACCGCCGGGGAACCCCATCGGCCAGAAACGCTACAGTTTGGTGTTAAACGTTGACAGCGGGTCACAGTTTGTCGTCGGAACTGACCATTTCCCAGCCTTCCTTTTGTCGGGAATCGATCGCTTCGATCAGCTTCTTTCTCTCCGCCTCGTACTTGTCCATTTGGGCCTGGAGCTCATCGAGCCTCGCACGCATCTCCTGCTTCTTTCGGTTGTACTCATCTCGGCCGCCGATCACTGAAGTGATCCGCTGCTGCAGTTCGTTCTGCACGCACAGGACAGTGCTCGGGGGGAACGGAAGCTAACGTTTGGCAGATATCGACACTGGAGACGCTCGCGTCTTTTTAGCCCGTCCAGGATACGTAGGGTACGGGAAAATGGGTTTATTCACTGAAGCGATTGCTAAAAAAACGACCCTTCACAGGGCGTTTATTTGAACTTCCCATGAAAGGGAAAACAACATAGGGCCGTGCGACACGATCGTCGATCTCGCCCTCCGTTTCGAACGCGCCACGCAGAGAGACAGGCAAGGCTCTTCAACACGAGAGAAGAGCGTGGCAGCACGGAGTTATCCCCCGAGAGTAGAGAACGTCAACAGGCGAAGAAACACAAAGCAGATAGAAAGGAGTTTTTCCACTCTCCTAAAAGTATATGTAAAAGAATTGAGGCAACTCCAGTCCCCTACACGCAGAACGCACCCTTCGCCGCCGCTAACCGCCACCCCGTGGGGGGGGGGGGGGTTGTTTGGTGTGCGAAAGGAGAAATCTGGACCTCGGAGCGCTGGAAGAGAAAGGCGGGGGGAGACTTACGATTTGTGTCTTCAGCTCGTCGATCGCTTTTGTCTCCGCGTCGATGCGGTCCTTGAATTCCTTGTCATTCGGCTTGGGCACGGGAGCAAGCTTTTCCTTTGGCTCTTTTCCACCAGCTGCCGAGCTGGCCTTTTCCGTTGCGGCGTTCGCCATTTTGGCAAGACAGTCAGTCTTTTTGCGAAGAGAAAACAAAGAGCGCCGCGGCGATCGAAAGAACTATCCTGAAGATGCAGCGAGGGGCAAATGTGCGTCTCCTTTCTCAGGGGGAAACTGGTGTTGCAGAGGCCTGGCGCGCCGCACGAGTTCCGCTACAGCATTTTAGCTCTCCGAAAAACACCTGCAGGGACGAACAACGCAACGGGAAGGTCTCAGGGAGCAGCGGTGACACCGCTGGTCGCAGCAGCTTCGTTGCAACAAAGGAATCCTAAGACCGGACGCACATACGCGTGTGGCGATCCCTAGTTGATGCATAACCACACGACGCACTTGGCGGACGCAGCCTGGTTTTCGTAATGTGCGCGGTTGTCCAGGAAGGCGGGTCTCCGATCGTTTTCGCCGCGAAGTAGGATGCAGAGAGACAACATGGCGCAGTCGGCCGCAGGTTTGTGCTGTGTGCAAGTGCAACAGTTTTACAGTTTTCTGTGTCCCTTTCACGAAAGCCTCAACCGTTGCGCAACGCTCAGGAAAACTCACACGCGTGGCCACGTATCCAGCAGAGCGGGAGAAGCATCTCTAAATCGTCAAAAAGGGAATTGTGCACGGCGTAGCACAAACCCACATGCGCAGCCCTCTCCCCACGTCCCGTTCTCTGACGTCAAAACAACGTGACCGCTTTGAAAGCGTGTCCACCGGAGAAAGCGACCGACGGAACGGCTTCCGCGAGTTGCTCTAAATGCACACACAACTGCGCTTTCAGGAACAAGGTTTTTTACGGTTTCCCTAGATAAAAAAAGGGTGAACCTACCTGCAGGGCTGTAGTGCCAGCGTTCGCTTTTTGGGTATGGCATCTACGCAGAAGCGCGTATAAAATACGAGGGAAAGGGAGCGAGAGGTAGAATCGCAAAGGGAAGAGATTTTACAAAAAGCGAGAGACAGGTCTTGGAGGGAAAACTTCACAAAAAACTCCTGCAACGAAGCGCGTGCCGCGAGGCTGGCTCATGCAGAGAGCGAAAGGAAGACTTTTTGCCGTTTTGGTAATTTCGTCGTGCTTTGCGGCGTGGGCCTTCCCGTCACTGGGGTGCACGCGAGAAAAGAAAACTCGGGAAAGAGATCGAGTAGTGGGGGTGCAATCGGTGATGAAAGAGAATGGGTGCTGCAGAGACACCGGGCTACTGACCAGGCACATCACAGTGCTGTTTCCACCTGTGTGTGTTAATCAAGCTGTGTAGGGGGGAAGTCTTTTTTGCCTCTTGCCTACCCAGCAGATACGCCGCCAGGGTTCCTAGTCCCCTCGACGCCAATCCCGGGACACCATTGCTTCTAGCTGTAACCGTGGACGTGGTAGAGTCTGGAATTCCCTGCAGAAGCCGTCACGGATCGTCTAATACTGGAAGAAAAGCGGCAGCTTGCCTTGACACTGTGCGAAGGCGCGCAAGTCACCAATTCGGAGGTCGGCAAGACGTCCAGTGGCGAACAGGCTGCAGAAAAGTCGAGATATCGTGCAACACTTCTTTTGCATTCTTCGTCCACATACTTTTGTTGTTACTGAACCCTCAACTGGTGCCGCGCGTCCTTTTCAGACTCTCAAAAGAGCGCAACACAGTGCAAAGTGATGTTAATGTGATGTCGAGCGATTGTGATTTCGCCGTCTTTTACTGACCCCCCACGCTGGTGTCCCGTAAAGCTAAAAGCTGTTTGGTCGTGGGGAAGTGGAAGAAAACAGCGAAACGAACGGTGTAGTCTGCTCGTACTAGTCATATCGGAAAGCCACGCGGTGAACAAAAACGGGAGGATACCTGCTGGAATAAACCGGTGGCGTATGCTCCCTGTCAGAGGGGACTCATGCCCATCTAAGAAGGTGTTCCACATGTTGCGTCGTCACTGAAGCTCAGCTCTGACTCAAAAGTTACATATGGGCAGAGAGTGGTTCTGTCAGGGCTGCGCTGGCCAAGCGGGTATAGTGTAACACAACAAGGGAGCATCAACTCTGTCGTGTTCACTGCCTTCGGGTTCACTTCACGTGAAGCAGGAGGCTCTGCGACTGCGGCCCTCTGTTACCTCACCCTAACCGGACGCAAGACGACAACGCAGGCTTTCTCCAAGAGGATACAATCTAAAGTCAGGAACTTTCTTCTTGTTCCTCGCTAGGGCGACGCAGTGGCACAGCCGGTGCAAGTTGACAGTAAGGCAATGGGGGAGCGTCCCGCGAGTCCTACCGTTTCCGTGGGGCTTATAGGGAGCCAGCATGCAGCTGCTAGTGGCGAGCACAGAAGGAACGAGTACGCATTTAGTGAGCGCTGCCAGATTTTCGCAGACTAAGTCTCTGCGGTGACGCAAGCAGGACATCCGGATCTTGGAAAGATCTGGACCACGGAGTTACACCTTTCCTCTGTGCCCATCTCCAGGCGCTGTGGCGAGAGCGGTGTCAGCTGTGTAGCGAGGGAGGGGTGAAAGGAAGATTCCAAGTACTAGGAAGGCAAACCACTGGGGAGAAAGCGCAGATAGACGACGTAGGGACGACGCACGCGATTCAGTGCCGTATATCAGGATCCCAGTGTAGCCCTGTAAAAGGTGAAAATGTTACCAAGCATCTACATTTAGAAGATTCCACTGGGCATGCTGAGGTAGCATGCATGGCAAAAGGGACTAGTGAGTCGGAAATAGGTCCTCTAACAAAAGTGAACCTGTAGAAACAAAGGGGTCACTTTGCCGTGCATGCAGAAAGCAATTCGTACTGAGACACGATATGGTCGCCATTTTTGTTGTCAATGCCGAAGAATCACTCTCGCCAATCCCATTGCCAAAAAAACGCGTAGGCGGCGGCCTCTGCGTGGAGACGTTCCACCACTTCTGCCCGCACTTGACACGTCTGTGGTGTTGCGTTATGCTGGCACGGGGACTGTGCTACCATCGTCGCTGCTACTTCTCGTATTGCCACTTTGCTCGCTCAAGCAACAATACGAGCACTGCTTGTTCAGTGACTAGGTAATTCTGAAGAATGTTCCCCGGGTTTTAGTTTCGGAGAACCAGTCGCCGCGATTACCGTTTTCTCCAGCGAGTCACTGCGTTCTGTCGGCACGGTTCAGACCCGCTAATTCGTGAATCCAAACGCTGGACATCCGTGTGGCCCTCCCCCTTTCGGTTCCCTCCAGCACTTCCCGCCCCAGCCGCGCGTCCATCAGATGTTTTAATGGCCTGGCACATCTCCCGAAACAACTGTACACTTCAAGCGATACCGCACTGACGGGCTGATAGTGAGAATGAAGGACGGATGGCAACGCTGACACTCGAACCGCGCGGACCCCATTGAGCACTGCACATACTTGTTCTGTTTTTGCAATTCTGTTAAAGATATGGAGAAAACGGAGTGCTGCAGAGTGCGCTAAGAAACTCTGTTCACGGATGAGACTAGTCGGAGTTCACGGGGGGGAGCGTTGTCCCGCAACCGAGCCCGCCCCGTTGTCCCGCAACCGAGCCCGCATCGATGAAACAGGGCGCTGGCGGAAAGAAGACTCCGGAAACCGTTTTCAAGCTTCTCCCAAGTACAGTTTGTTGCATTCTTCAACTCACTATGTTTTTTTGAGGCCTGCAATGTAACGCACTGATCTTTTTTTGGGGGGGGGGGGGGCTGCAATGAGTGTATCTACTTGTAGACCGGCAGCCACCATGTGATGTGCTCAAACTAGGGAACCTCGGATAGACATGCATTCCATCGCTAGAATCATTATTGGTCACCAAAGACCGTACGGAAGTGGTGGTCTGACCATTGGCACCATGTTTATTTCAGCAAAAGTTATTGATGTACAATGGAGTACTTTGGAGGGCCGGAAGTCAAGAGGTCCGGGTTTGTCGCTGGCCTATTTGTAAGTTCTACTAGTTTCGCCCTTAGAAGAAAACCGGAACACAACTACGAAGTGAGAAGTATGCCCGACGGAGTACACAGCATGAAGAGACCGAAAAGTTTCTGCTCTGCCTGTCGATGCTCACAAGAACGGCGGAATTGTGTATATCCTCGAACGCTTTGTGGCTTTGTGGCTTTATTGAGAACGGTGGGGTTGCACCAACCCCCAATTTCTTTGACAAGACAACGGGTGTGCCCTGTACACGCCGTTTTCCACTTTTTTGTCCACTGAGGAGAGCCCCTCGAGAAGCGAAATTTGTGTTGTGTGACCTGGTGCTTATCAAGACGGTGTTTCCTTCTACAGCCAGAAAAGGAACCACTTGGCCTTGGGTTGCTGCCTGCTCAAGTCGTACCTATGCAATCGGTCGCTTCCCCGTGATTTTGCTCAGCATGCAAGAAAGGGGGTCTCTCGCCTGTTTTTGCGTGTGACGCAGTGAAACCACGTACTTCTGAATCGTGTTCCCGCAAAAATGTTTCCGTAAAGGAAGGCTTCGGCCACTTTGAGCTTGCTTTATTACCCTGTTCTACCCTTTCATATACCCCAGGCGCGCTGGAGGAAATTGTGTGGTCTCCGTGAGTGGACTGTATCCAGTCGTTTTCTTCCCTGGGTACCTTGATTTCTGCGAGCCCTCGAACAACCGAGGAACGCATTATGGAATGGGGATTTTCCCGAACTCTCTGTAGAGCGGCCGAGTCGGACATCCTCGCGATGTTTATCTAGCCGCGATTTCCTTGTGTGCAGCCCAGCGGCGAATCCTTCGCAGTCAGTCCACTCAAGACGGGAGGTAGGCGCTAGCAAAGCATCACTGCCGACCGTTGTCCTGTCAATGGCACAAGCAGAACGCCTTCTCTGAGGACAAAGATTGAACACACGGGTCCCATCAATAGATGCACATATTTGTTTCCTTTCTGCGCTCCCTATTTTCCTCTTCTCGACGGTCGACCTCCTACACTTTCCACTCTTGATGTGTATCTGTCTGCCTACGCCTGTGTTTCTGAATGCTTACACCTTTAAAATTGTGACAGGCTACTGAGGGGTTATCTTCTTCTCCGGGTGTTACAGCTGCCGACTTGTCACCTGTTAGCCCGACGGCATGATTCGTGGACCTTTCATTCTCTGTCGCATGGGTGGGATTCTCAGTACAAAAACAGAATGGAAGGAAACGGTTGCAGATCCGTCAGCAGCGACGCGTGTTCTTCGGATATCCGAAACGACCCCTCCGCAACTGTACAGACGCCGGAGCGTGGGCTGTTTCAGACAGGGACCAGGGCGTTGAGAAGGCTCTCGCAAGAGAGATGTTCGTCACCGAAAGCTGTATCGTCGTACAGAAGGGAAAATCCCCTTACAGTGACATCTCCGTTGACGCAGCCTTGCATCAAATGCCACCAAATCCGGCGGATGAAAGACACGGCCTCCATGTTGTTTGATACATTTGAGAGGGACGGTTGCCGGTCAATGACCAGCGACAGACACCGACTACGCGAGACAATGGAGCAACTCCAGCCTAAGGCAGGTGCGTTTCCTTCGATTTAATTACACGCAATCAAGTCCGGAGCTCCAGCTCTTGGTGGATTACTCTGCTGTATTGGAGACACTTCCATGTACTCGCTCCTCTTCAGACGTTGGCATCGGAGCGGTACAGACTATCGAAATTATTCAGTCGTACTCTCTCCGTCGCGTTTTTTTTTTCATCGGCATGTTCCCGCGCAAAAAAAATTTCTGGTTTGCGTACAGACACGATCCGAAAACTCGTTGAAGAGGCAGAGGAGATGCGAGAGAATGCCAGGGACTTCCGAAGAAGTGAGGAACGGCACGTAGCTCCGGAGCGGGTCTGCAGCACGGATTTCGGTGTCTGTTCTCGATCTGTGATGCACATAGAAAGTGAGCGTGTCGCTTTGCGGTCCGTCCAAACAAAGAACAGAAGGTGACTGGCAGAACAACCGCCCATATTGGATCAGCGTCCGTGCAGAACATCCCGTACAGTTCTTTGGTCAGGTTCCTGGGACTGGGGAAACGAGCTACGTTTGAGCAAGTCGTGCCGCGCTTCCTTTGTGCGGTTCCCAGAGCGCCAGCAAAATCTCCATCTTATTGAGCGACTGAAAGAAGAAGACAAGGTATGTGCCTTCTGGATAAGCACAGCGTGTTACGTAAAACCCGACCGACCTGGTACCCGTCCTCGACCTGTTTCCCTGTTCTCACCTGTAGAAGCACGTGTCGCCATCGGCGCGCGGGCGTAGAACGCGAAGAAACCAGGGAAGGGACAACAGAGAAGAGACGCTGTGGTTGAGAGAGAGGCTACTCTCACCGTTGTAGTCCAGCTGGCTGTTCGTAACGGAAAGCGACTGTACCGTGATAGGGATTTCACTGCTGTTGCATTTCTCACTTGTCTCTCGTCAACAGAGTTAGATATAATGGGACCACATTGAAAAGGACTAATCTTTTGTCCATTCGAAAAACGAGACCCACTAACAGCTATGATGTACGAGATTCTACGGTTTGAAGGAAAAAGACAAGCCGGCCTAATGCTTGGAAGAATGCAATGGTTTCCCCGTCACCGCATCTCGGATGCGTCTTTGTGAGTTCTTTTGTATTCGAGTAAGGAACACGTGTCCATTCGCTCTTTGGTACCTTTCCGAGTCATTTTTTGAGTGGGCAAGGTACCTTTTCTGTCCTCGGTATTCCCGTCCAGGCAATTGATAATGAACTTCAGGAGCTACCCGCGAAGCTGCAGAGCCTGGACATCTTCCGGGAGGAAGAGAGAGCGTCTCTAGAAGCCGCTCGAGCAGGCAAGACTGCACATATCTCAGGATGCGTCGCGTAGATAGCACCGATTGGTGTCTTCTTCAGCTAGAACAAGGGGATTTGTCCGGGTGTGTAGACAAGAGCTGTTTTTTTAGTGCGTCGGCCGACTTCGAATTGCAAGAAGTTTGGAAATTACGCACGGTGGGAGAGGAAAGACTGGGATACTGGTTGGTGCCTTAAGTCCGCAGTCGTGTCACCTATACTCCTTTACGCTTGCATGTTTTGGTCACCAGCGGATGAATTTATGCGCGATCTTCGTATACCTGTAATGTTCTGCTCGTGAAACTGTCCGCATACCGTTTCGCACCACATTACAGTAGAGCGTGCACTTCACTAATATTGCCGTTGTCTGTTGCTTCGCAGAGTACAGACTTGTTCAAAAGCAGAGAGAGCACGCGTTGTTCGCGTGGGAAGAAAAGATTCGCGTCTACGAGAAGGCGCTCGGCATTCGGATTCAGCAGGATGACGGTCAGTATCGACAGACATAGAGTGACTGTTCCCGCGAATTCTTTGTTCTGCAATTCACTGGAGATACGCCCTCTGCAGCGTTTCCACACTGAATATTCCATGTTTTTATGGTTCTTTTGTGCTACCCGCTCTACGCAGACAACCACCACGACGCTTAGCCTTCACACTATGCCCCTTTGGTGTTTCCACGTTACAACTCTGGGTCGTCTCTCTTTGTCGCCAGGCGATGCCCATAGAGCCGCTAATTTGCCCGCGCCACCAGTTGTCCCGTGTTTCTCTGCTTCGCCTGCCTATTTTTGAAACAGCCGGTGGGCCCACAATCGTCCGCTTCTCGGGTGTGCTACCTGCGGCTTCGAAGGGAAGCGCCGCGCCGGAAGAGGAAAAATCTTTTCAAGAAGATGGCATGAACACGGGGGAATGTTTCTTTGCCTTCCGGCTTGATGCTCATGGCGCTGTCTCAGGTAAGCGAGGCAGAGAGAACTTTCCTCAGAAAGACGTGCAAGATTGGCAGTCACGGAACGGCCTGATAGTAAGTTTCTGATTCTTTGTTTATTGCCCGCTGTCGTATGGTTTTTGCGGAGCCGTAAGCGTCTCCTTCGCGTGTGCTGTCCTCCATTTCGCTGATTTTGCCTGCCTGCAGATGCGCAGTGCTGGCCGCCTGTGGAGATATTCGAAGACGTCATGGAAGCATTTGGCCGAGCTGAAATTTCTCTCCCTATCGTTGTTGCATGCATGCGACGAAGTTTCAAAGAATGGCGGAAGCTGTGCGATACTCCGCATTCAGGGCCGTCTATGAGGCGGCAGCCTCTTTTGAGTGGAGGGATAGATACACGGGAAGGCGTTCACGCTTTCTCAAGCGAGCGTCACTTCTCTAAAGCTATGGCGAGCCACAGAGTAACACCACCAGAAGGAAACCGGCACGCCGATCCCTGTTCTCATGTCGCCGGGAACAAGCACGTCCCGGCTTTTTCAGGGGCTCGGGTGCAGAATCAACAGGAGGGATGGACGATGAAAGATGTATCGGATCGGACGTCTCTCTTCGTGTTCGGCGCTAATAACACAGAATTCGAAACGGTCCAACGGAGATGGCAAAACTAGCAAGCAGGTTACTCCACTGCTGAGAACAGTTTTCACAGGACGTTGTATCAGTAGTTGAGTTGACGACTTCGCATCAGGGGGGACAGGTAGCTTACAAGTTCGGGGCGGGCATCTCGTGAGACGAACGTGGTAGTTACGAAACTGAAACCGCGCGATATGGACTGCAAGAACAACTGGAAGGCGGCAACGGCGCTGCACTGAACTTGTTTTCTCAAGAACTCGAGAAAACTACCAGACCTGTGGCGTTTGCCTTTCGAGGGGACGGACAACTAGTTGTTCTGAAAAAAAAACCTGCATAATAATCGACATCAACAGAACCATGGAATCGAGTGCCAACATTGTCTTGTCAGTACGGCACAAACCCTAGAGAGATTCGAGACACAGGATGTCTGCACGTCTGGAGACAAAGAGTGCTCTCGTGAGACGCTGTCCAGCTTGATGGAAGCGCATTCAGAATCAGTTGTGCCAACTATTTTTTTATACACGGGTTTCTTCTGCGATACCGTCTGAAACTATTGCGGAGCTGGATTAGCTTGGATTGATATGAGCACTCGGTTTATGGAGAGTAATCCATGTGTATCCAACTGGCTGTGTTGGTGGCAGTACGGTCTCGATTAGAGTTTCGCCATGGCGCCCGGTAAATTTGTTTCCTTCGTATAACTGACGATTAATAGGCATGCAAACACTCCGATGATGATGCCCTGCGTTTGGTGATGATGTGTGTCTGCGGATCTATTAAAGACAATTGACTGTGGCGCCGACGTCGAGCTTCGTATAGTGCCTGTTCGCGGTTTCACTGAGATTTTGCTACACTCGCTGAAGTTCTGCTTCGCGCTGAACTCTCCTTCACATAGAGGACCAGTGTTTTATACGAGCGGGCGCGGAGCAAAGCAAAGTGAAAACCGTTACAACCTGATGGATAGTACTACCATTTAAAATTGCAATCAGCTGCAAACGCGTTTCTGCAAGGGTGACGCAAGTGGGAAGCCGCCACTGCCTCAGTGCCTGGAGTGAAACTCTTGGGAAACCGTATTTCCAGAGGCGGCTTCAAAACCGACGTTGGTGCATGGTCTCAACATTCAACGCCTGACTTCCGTGCCCGAGTTCGAAGATCCATGTGTTGGGCGGCGAAGCAGTAAGGATGAACTTTATCTCAGTTCGAAGTTTCTGCGCTGCTCGCCCGAGCAGGATTGCACCGCAAGAGATGGCTCTCACACAGTCGGCTGACTGAAACCGTTGCCATTTTCTTTTTCATTCGATGGCAGCATGCAACTTTTTCGGCAGAGTCAATTTGTGTCGTACCTCCGTAAATCGCCGCGGTCCGTGACGGCAGCCAAGTCCCAGGCTCGTCGTGCCGTTGCATCGATGGCCGTGTTCTTATCGTTCATTTATCGTCAAAGCAACCGAACCTGGGGAATATCCAGCCGTCCCTCGGTCTCCACCACATGGACCAAACATGCCATGAGGTGTGCGTTGTGGTGTTTCTGGTGTGCGTTCATCTGCTCCATTATTAACGCATTCCCCGTTTTTAGAGTGGTGAGCGGCGCCGCGGCCCCGACCATGCTCACGAGGATATCCAGTACTACCAGGGGACGCGTCAGGGGAAGCAACGTCGGCAGCATGGAAAAAGCAGACGGCAACAGTATGCGCAATCTAGCTGACGTTACCCGTCTCAGCGGGCCTGATAACAGGACCAGGCAAGTGCAAAGCTTTGTGTACATGGACGCAGCCAATCCCCATTCCTCTAGCACAAGTCCGGGAGGGGATGTTCTGAACAGCAGAGAGGCTTGGACGACGGAAGTGATCGAAAATGATAAACAGGCGGGGCATCCCTCAAAAAAAAACAACTCTTTTCAGCAGGTACACAATATGATCGAGAATGTCTTTCTTCTGGAAGAAGCTCAATCAGTTCGACTCGACAATGACTGGCGGCTGATTGAAGAGTCGTGGCAAATGGTCGAGCTTTTCCAGAAGGAGCCTGCCAAGTATCTTGCCAGTGGTTTTCATTTGAAGGTTGACGAGGACGGACGCCTCATTGCAACGGTAAGCCTCTTCGTCACTTCCTGGGACACGAACACGTCCCGTACCCCGATAAAACTCACATGTCACCGTGAGGGTAGATCCTGCCCTGCCTGACCTAGAACATCTTACCCAGATCAGACGGCACAGGAGGACTGTTTTACCTCCAGAACAGTTACAAAAAGCGATTGATCTGAAGAGCCTGTCTTTTCGTCTCTGTTCGACTCTGCGACAGCTGTGTTACCTGGACTACGCTTCACTCACGTAATCGTCGATGTTTTCAAGCATTGCGCAACAAAAATTTAGTGCTAGCGTACAGATGGATATATGAGAACTCCTCGGTTCTTCGTGAAGACAAACATCAGAGAATCGTGCGGACCACAATCTCTCCAGATTCGTAAATCCGTGGAACATGTTCCGGTGTTTTGTGTAGGCATTTTCAGATCATGAAAGCCGCACATTCATTATGTGCCTGTCCGTATCAAACAAGCAGCGTGTAATTCTAAAGGAACTCAAGTGTTCCGTGGATATGTCTGTTTGCTTTATAGCAGAAAGGCAACATTGAAGGGCGGAAACGCGTAGTAGTTGTGAACTCTCTCTCGTTTCGATTGTGTCGGAGTCGTATTGCCCCGTAAGAACTAAAACTGCACTGACCGTTTCGGACTGTACTTTTCCTGTCGCAGACCACGTTACCTTTTTGGAAGGTTGATCTCGCTGGCACAATGAGAAGTGTTGCAGCTGTAGCTGTGAGGCAACAGCTTGGTATGAACCTGCAACGCCGTAGGCCTTTTCGAATCACGGCACGGAATGGAGGCATCGAAATCGGCTACACACCCCTTCCGCGCCGGGCCGCAGTTTCCGTTGGTTATCGAGACACTACGGTAACAGTGTCTGCCGGAAGACCCCAGCTCATCCGCATCCCCGTGGCGGACGGCAAAGCAGGATTTGACACAGTGAGACTGACTAGCTCATGCATGAAAAAGATGATCATCAGCATGCCTGTATACTGGAGTGGAGAAATGCGACGAGGCCAAGTTGAGGGGGACTTACGGACACGTGTATAAATGCCTTGCGGTGACATTGGGGGTTTTAAAAATCCCAATCCAGCTGTGACCAGATGAGCTAAGGCCGGATTTCAGAGGCTGCTCTGCATCCGTCGGACGCCTGTACAAGAAATGCGTTCCGTCGCGAGTCAGAGAACGGTCGGTCGGTATTCAGAGAAGGGATTATGCGAGCGAGACAATTTGACTGGAGGATCAGGGTGTTTCCGAAAGGGTTTTCGAATGTTGAAGAAGATCCCAGGTTGTCGAGCTATGTATGCTTGTGAATTCCGAGCAAAGCAAGCTGCCTACAGAAAGATTGTGTTATTGTATGGGGCTGGAAACACCGCCGTTGATTCCGGTCTATGAGAATCAGGTGATAGTGGTTGTGTTGGTTTTACGGTAGGTACCTGTTGGCGGAAAGAACGTTGCAGTTGACGTGAAATCAGGGAACACGGAAGTCAAGACCCGCTACGACGCAGACGACAAAGTAATTGACCAAAAGGTGTCTGTCGGAGACATAGACGTCGGCGTTCTTCGCGATTTCGAAGGGAACCTGTCGGCACCTACAAATGTGACTGTTTCGTACAAGGACTTTGGGGTGGCAGTGGACTCAGACCCTCTCGAAACCGAGTATGGCATGTCTTTTGTCGTTCCAAAGGGGCGTTTTGCAGCCTCGCGGAATTCTGATGGGCGTCGAAGTCATTTGACAGGTGCGTCATAAGAAACTCTAGTTGTTGTAGCTTCTTATCAGTATCAGCAGGACCTAGAAGAGTGCAGCACAGCTATAGGTCTCGGGTGTACTCTGCAAAAGCATTGATTCGCTAATGCGCGTTGCTGCCCACAGGCCAGTTGGACGATTTTTCGGTGCTGTGGGAAAACAACTTGAAGGACGCCAAAAGCCAGGCAGTTTCAGCTCGCATAGAGGTCGGAAGAGCGAATGCCGGTACCTCAGTGTCTGCTGGAGCAGAGCGAAACGATAACCGTGAGGTGGGAGGAAACGCAGGTTTCAAGACGAAGGATATGGACCTCAGCCTGGGTTTCCAAGAGGACAGACTGGAAGGAACTGTGACACTCGGCACAATCAAGTACATGGTTCAGCTGCGGGATGGTTTGCCAGACTTCATCCTTGTCAGCTAGAACGCTTCAACATGGTCCAGTTTTCAAGCATTGAATCATATTTTGTACAGACGCACAAGTCCCGCGTATCGAGAACTGGATTGCTTGTTGCATGCAACCGACTAACCAGTTTCCCTGTGTCGCACATGAAGCAAGCTGCCTACCAAAATCTTGTCGCTATTTGTCCACATGTGTGTCCTTTTTGTTCGTCTGCCAATTCCTGTTGAGTCACTGTCGGCAAGTGCTTCTCGGCACACCACTCAGGTTTGATTCCGCGTGCGATTCGATCTCTGACAGCTATGGGTTTGATCAGCTGGTAACGCCGGGCGTCACATTACCTGGCTGTGGCACAAGATGGCATGCTCTTTCGTTGTTGGCTCCTGCGGCTGTGGTTTCTGGGTTGTAAAGTGTTCAGTGGGGAGAACACCGAAAGAACTACTGTATTACAGAGATGTACCGGTGTTGTGCCATACAGTGTGATGTGGGTACTCGCCATTGCCGCGGGAATTTACGGAGAGCTACGCAGTAAGTCTCGGTCTTCCTCACAAGCCAATCACTGCCTGCTTACGTTGACCCTTTCGATCATATTGGAGCTCTGTCACACACATTCAATTGCCCTACGCCTAGAATTCATCGCATGGCTGACGGTCCTAGATATATCCCTGGATTTCCTCATCACATGGTGAGACTGCAGAGTAGCCGGGAGTCGATTAAGGGCTGATGCGTATGACGCGGGTACCCTGAATATCACCTATTCATATTCATACGTAATACATGAATAAATGTTCTCAGTAGTACATCTGGAGGATCGAGGCCACCGTAGCCATACAGAGCAAGTGATTCACCATCTGCTATCTTGTTTGGGCCTGACACTGAAAAAACGACGTCTCAGCTCTCCTAGTTTGTCCCTTGCCTGAACGCCTTCCGTAGTCGATGCCGGACAAGCCGGAGTACGGCAACATTTTTGACCATGTAGCGTTCGGTTTCTCTTCCATGAGTCTGAGCATGCGTGTGACCCCAATCTTACGCAAAGGGAACTTTCTGTAGAATGGATTCCATCTGTTAACCACGAAAACTGCTCCTTATTCAAGCATCTTGACTGGTCAACACGGCCGAACAAAGACGCCGTTTAATTCACGGCCCTGTTGCAGGGTGATGCCACACCGTCGGCTTTTTCCACGGTATTGTGTCGCTCCGCGCCGGCGTCTCGGTGTCGCCGTCCCCAACGGCAACGGCCAACACGGTTTTTGCGCACGTGGCACACAATAATTGCCAGTCGGATGCAACGGCTAGCGGTGCGCTGGAGGCATTCCTCGGAAGGGAGTCTACGTTGGGCTCTCTGCGCGGTTCGCAACCTGAGAATCCCAGCCACTGTCCACTCTGTTTGCTCACATTTCGGTCAAATTCAGTTTGTTTTTGCAAAATTTGCAGTGTTCTCCTCGTTCGGTTGCAGTCTTATATGCCCCCGTTCACCGCAACAGTGCTTTCGTTGATCGACGTTACTTCATGCACCGAGCGCTCAAGTGCCACCTGAACAGTTGATACCTCCCCCGCGCAGTACGAGTTTTTCTCCGTGCCGCCAAAATGTCGCTCCCTACCTTCGCGTCACCATACAACGTGGAAAAGAGGAGGTTTAATGAAGAGCGGGTTTTGATGCAGTCCCAGAAGGACGGCGTAGAAGGTGTGAACCTTCAAATGCCACCCAACTACGGAGATATGGGTGAGTATTTACCGGCAGACCTCTACGTGCGCGGCGCACGTCACCGGGGTACCCAGCGATAATTAAGTTCTTATCGTGGATTCTGACGATCATGTAGCACCGCACAGATGCCTGTCACACGAAGCACATTCCCGATAAATGGGGTGACAGGCGGATTGCTTGTAAAAGATGCTACGATGATCGGCCCGCCACGGGCAGCCGCTTGACTATGAGATCGGGACCTCGTGGGACCCTGTGCATTTTCAAGACTAGTTCTTGCGTACCCAAGTGTCAGCGAGGTACGTGCTTCTCGACTCACACTAGGTCCTGGGCTTGGTTCCTGGCAACCGCGCTATGGTGGCGTAAGAAGCTATAATCCGCAGTGCGGCGTCACCGGTGTGTTCGCCCTTGCTGTGGGTTCGTTTTCTGCAACGTCTCCTGACTGCATTAGGGCAGGACAGTACACTGCACATACTGTAAAAGCTCAGGAATACTCCGACCTGATACGGCACTCATGTGATATTTTGACGGTATGCTTTCCTTCAGACCTCATTCTGTTTCCGGAGGGCAGCCTGAAGAACTGCAACAATACGATCATTCCTCAGTCCCACTTAAAGGGAAAATCCGTGGCGC
Source organism: Neospora caninum Liverpool (assembly GCF_000208865.1). Lineage (NCBI taxonomy): Eukaryota > Apicomplexa > Conoidasida > Eucoccidiorida > Sarcocystidae > Neospora > Neospora caninum. The sequence goes on along the minus strand of NC_018395.1, from coordinate 1,951,620 downwards.
TCTACTTCGCTGACGGTGCCGACCCGAAGTGCGCATCTTTCCTCCCCTTTCTGCTCAATGTAGGTCACTGTACCCAGTCTGGTCGATATGAAAAGGTTGGCTGCTGGCCCGTTCGCCTGCCGATCTGTATAATAGCTTGGCAGTGCATTGTGTGAACGGACAGTTGAGATGACGCTAGCTTTTGCTCTCTTTACCCGCAGCTTGAATCATTTCCAACCTCTCACAGTGAAGAAAGGGGTGGAACTTCTGGCTGCATTGTCTATACGGGCGGAGGGTGGTTTGTAAATGTAGCGCTGGCAGTGCACAGAGATATAGGCACTAGTTTAAGTGGCTCTTATTCTTCCTGCCATTTCTTTTTAGCTTGATTCTGAAGGAAAACTTGTCTGTTTCTTCAGCCGGCGTACCATCTCATACCATGCTATGGGAATATTCCCATGCATCTGACTCGGGATCACCGTAGGGCCGTTTCGGCAAGGTTGCTGGGGGAAAATGTGGTGTCCGACAACTTACCAAGGGAAATTATTTTTGAAAAGGATCAGCTTCGTCCACTGTCGACATTTTAACGCAATGTGTGTGCGAGAGGCATGTGTTTCTGCAGTATTATCGCACGATCAATGAAGGCGGCTCCAATCAGAAGGTAGAGGTTATTTTTGTGAGCTTGGATCGGGACCGCAAGTCTTTTGAGAGTCACCGGTCGCATATGCCGTGGCTCAGCGTCGATTTGGAAAATCCGTTGACGGAGGTCTTGAAGCGTCATTTCCGAGTCATGAAGGAATACGAGGTACCAACATACGGCTATGGCAGCAGGACCGGCGTCCCGTGTGTCATCGTGATTGGGAGCGACGGCCGTGAAGCGCAGTTCCTCCCCATCAGCAGTGGCCGCGAGGAAGGTGACAGGGCTCTCCTTCGCTGGGATTGGAGGAACACGAAATTTGCCTCTGATCAGTTCCTGGTCCGTCAAACCTGTCAAGAGAAGCAAGGACAAAGCCATTAGTCTCTGTTATATGTAAAGTGAAACCCGATGGAGGTACGAGTTTAGAACTTCTTGGCACCTGTCAACGTTGCATGGTGGAAAGGAAATAGTGAGGTATATCTGGGCACTCCAAAGTTAAGAGGAAAACGAATGGAACAGGCCAGTGCAAAAGTATGTCGTGAGTGGAATACTGTCCGAAATCGAGTTTTTTAGGCCTGAGCTGACTATTGTCGTGGTAGTGGCGTAACTGTTTGTTATCTCCTCCGTGAGGAATTCCGTAAAATATGGCAGCAGATACGCTTGTCCTAACGGACTACATGAAAGGGCGCCAAGCGTGACGAAGACGTGTGGTGGGAAACATCGGAAGAAAGCACTGTGTAGTCCAGTAGCTTATACTGCAAGCATGCCAACACAGTTTGCTAAAGTCGACACCCCCTCTTGCTCTTTGGTGGGGTGCCTGGTTGTTGTTCTGTGGCGGGGCGTTCCCGGAGTACATTATTCACCGTGTCTGCCGTTACAGTGCCGCTGCTCTGGGTAGCGACACTCAACATGTGACTTCCTCGGCCTGATGAAATTCAGCCTTGTTTAAGCGTTTAAGTCCTACACACCGCGGTAGCATCTACCGTGAAACGAACTGTCACCCTGTTGTTGAAGTTGCACCCACCTAACAACAGTACGGTTTTTGATCAGATGCAAAGAGAACCGGACGGTCTACACAACTGGCCGTGGTTTAGCAGCAACTGCAGGGCTTCTAGACTGCTGTACGGAATGAGAGACACGCAGTCACGGTCGGTCTTACAACACTAGAATTGACCTCCGCCAAGAAGATGGTGGCCCTCTTGCGGTGCGCGGGGATTTTGCGAGTACACGAGATCCTGTATTGAGGCTCAAGAGAGCTTGAGGCGAGGCGACGAAACTTTATGCGCCCGTTGGCATACTGGGTTTTGCTTGGTACCACAATGCAGTAGCCTGTATGTGATGCACTTAAGCACGATATTGTCTCAGTGACCGGGTTCCGTCACGCTACCGCATCAAGGACCGGTGGTAATTCCAGCTTTGGACGACCGTGGCGTAAAGCAGTAAGTGCAATTTGGAGGCCTTTCGTGACACGCGTGGCAGGCTTCAAAAAAGGCGAATGACGTGCCTTCCAATTGAGACGTGGCGTTTGCAGGAACTGGCACGCGACGGCCAGGTACACAACTGCTGTCTTCCCCACTCGTACATTATAGGGGGGGAGAAGCGTCAGAGCTGATAATTCACAGGAATTCTACACATACGGATTAAGACCGATCAAAGAACGTCCTGCTGTTGTAAACGCTTAGCTCTTCACATTCTGCGAATAGTTATGTACAGACAACTCTACTTGGGAGCAGTCAAGTGTCTCAGATCTACGATTGCCCGTGTACGTTGCTAGGGGACACCGCGGCTGGTGTACTCGTTATTCGATTTTACTTACACACTCACTTCACACTAAAGTGGTAGGAAGGGATCGGCTGTTGTAGAATCAATGAAAAGCGACAGAGCCACCGACGCTCGGCGCAAGCCCAGGTTCTGCTGTTACGGGACAAATGCATAGCGCGATCCACCCCAACACAACATGCTCGACTCTCTTTAATGCTCTCCGGCTCCGTGGGTACAATTCACGTGCTTACAGTCACATGATTGCGGCGAATCGACTCGGGCGGACTTGCGTTTGCCTGTCAATGCTCATTCCCGGGGCGTTACCATCAGCGGATCAGAAAGCTGAACTGTGATTACCTCTGGATCCGCGGACTCGAAAAACAACGTTTGTATCTGAAATCCTGCAGACTCTGAAAAGCTCTATAAACTGCGACGCCAAAGGACTGAGATGAAACCGTTAGATAAACCTGCTTCACCCGCCGGCGCGAAACCTTCCGAAAATTCTATCGCATCTCTGCTGTTGTGTGGTTGGGGGGGCTTGCCTTCCGCGATAGACAGGCGTCTCCCCGTGGTCAGGCGAGGGGGGAACGATCTGACTGTACCAGCCAAAGAAGCTGACTTATCGCCCTTTCCGATCCGTGTAGCCTCATCGCCAACAATTGGTGCGGGCGCTTGCAGCATTGAGAGGTGAGCCGGCCGAGTGCATCGAGCGACAGGCATGCATCCACTAGCCACTACACCCACGAATGGAGAGACCTGCGACCTGAATCAGCTAGCCCACCGCCTCGGGTGGGGCTCCCCACGTAGTACACCCTGCCGGCTGGCTCACACACGATACAGGAAAACAAAAAGACTCTTCCTCGTTGTTTTTCTTTTCTCCATCTGGCTGTATTCAGGCTTGGGACTTCTCCTCCGCCGGTTTCTTTCCGCGGATTTTCATCCAATAGTGACCCCCCTTGTCGTTCGCGTGAAGGTTGCAACCTGAAGCATCGATCTGCTACGTCGATTATTTTTAGGAGCCTGTATTTCTGTTCCCTTGAATATTCCCTTCTCCCCTTCTCAAGCATGGCTTGCCCGAGATTTCAAACCGCCTTAGCGGCTATCGTGCCAGTACTTTTGCTCGCAGGGAGTGCAGGTGTGCAAATGGCCGCTGTGCAGGCGCAGAGCACCGACAGTATTCTTCAAAAGCTTCAGACCCCACTTGAGTGCACGTTTAACCAGGAACAAACTGACTTCATGCTCGCGTCGTTTCCAAATAAGGGAAGCGCGACAGAGTGCCATCTTTTGTGTGCTGAACATCCGCAGTGTGCGGCGTTTACGTATTACGTAAACACCAAAACATGTCTCCTTCACTCGAGGGTCGGCACGAAGGTGACGAACGAGCAAGCGCGCTGGGGCCCTAAACGTTGTGCGCCATGCTTGGTGGCAGACATTGACGTTAAAGTTGATACAGTAAAGGAGGCAACCGTTTCCTCTGTGCAAGAGTGTGCACGGCAGTGCCATACCGTCGCCTGCACCTTCTACGTGTACCATCCAGCCACCAAGAAATGCTACGTAAAAAAATACGTGGATGGCCTCCAGGGAAAAATCTTTTCTCGATCGGGGTATTATACGGGACTCCATAACTGTACAAGTCAACACTGGTGCAATGCGGAAGGATTCGAGATTCAGGGTGAGTCCCTTGAGACAACGACGGCCGATGGTCCGGTGAAGTGTAGCGAGATCTGCCTCAACCGCGATGATTGTGCGGCCTTCTCCTATGTTCAAGCAAGCAAAACGTGCTCTCTCAAGTCACAGTCCTCCTTCGGCACAATGGTACAGAAGGCAGGAGCATACGCTGGCCCCAAATCCTGCGGTCTCCCTGAACCCTGCGAACAGCAGGGCAAGAGACGAGTTGGCGGGTTCATCGCCATGTACTCTACAACCGTGGCCAAAACTGCTAGGGCCTGCCAGAAGAAGTGCACCTTGACGGAGCGCTGTTTCCATTATTCAGTCGGTCCAGATGGCTGCTCCCTCCATACTATGGATTCCACCCTTGAGGACAGAGCTGGATACATCAGCGGCGACATGATCTGTCAACACTGAACCAGCTCCGAATGTATACGTCTTTGTCATTCTGCTTATCTCGTGTGAGCTGCTCGGCAAGAGTGCTAACTGTCTTACTTGGCGGTTGAGCGGGTGGGGAAGGAGCGTGAGACAGCAGTACGGAATCAAGCCGATTATATCCGATGCCTTTCCCTCATCCCAGCCGAAGGAAGTGCCGACAGCATCTCGGTGTGCAGATAGTCTAGAATCCGCCCGGCGGCGCCGTAACAGGCACAGTTCGGTTCATGCATGTTTGTATCCTGAGAGGGTCAAGGCCTGCCGGTATTTTTCGTTGATTTTCACCTGCAAAAGAAGGCCAGCCGAGTGCTCTGACAGTGAGTACACGTGAAGGGCGGACGGTCCTGTCATGCGTTCCTGAGCCCAGTCCCTGGAGGGGGGGTGGGGGAGAAAAGCCTGAGAGGGTTCGATAGTGGTATTCTGAACCGTGTTCCCACGGCTCGATCTGTCCCGAGAACAGTTCCTCGTTACAACCAGTGTAGAGTGGGGCTCTCCTTCCCATGCGCAGCCTACGTTTTCGTGGTTTCGGCTGGGCGGTGAGCATCGCATTTCTTCTGTACAGGGAACCCGGCTCTGATGCTTGTGGAATCGGACAACCCAGGGTTTCCGAACTGCCGCATGTATGGATAGGAAGGACAAACCGGATTTCCGTGGACACCAGGCAAACATCGTACGCACACTGTGCTTTTGTCTGTGTAAAACTTCTTTGAGGTCGTCCCGCGTGCGCTTCGTGATATTGGGGAGATGCAGTAAACAGCAGGCTCTTCCGTGGCACATGCTCTGTTCCATCGCTTGTTCGTCCGGCTCACCACGTGGGGCGTAAACATGGACCGCGTCCGGCGCCGTCGTGTTAATACTTCGGTAGTGTTTCGTTTCAATTTTCGTATTTGCCCCTCCCACATGTCTTTTTCCCCTTGAAATGCAGAACCTGTTCGGTGGTGATTGCGATAGGACACAACGAAATATCACCAAATCATAATCGACCCTTTCATGCAGATGCACGTGAGTGTTCATTGAACACGCAGTAAATCTGGTTCCAACAGGGACAGACGTAGCCGGCAACAGAACCATTCCTGGCGGAACTCGGTCGTTGCCGAAACAGAGAATCCATGCCTGCGGTTTTACTACGCGGTTCTTACCGCAGCATAAGATGCGCTGCAATTACTGGTATGAATGACCGCACTTTGCTGGTCCTCTCGTACTAAAGGAAATACTAACAATAAAGCTCACGTTCACATCGGATACGGACCGAACAGTCTCTTCTTGCATCAAGCCTGGCGTGTCCGCAGAACTCGCAGTCAGACCGAGGCTCGTATACTGGCTGTTCGTTGTTGACCTAAGAGGTGTCTGACCCTTACTCAAAAAGGGAAGAGTTACTCGATCTAAACAGTGATCACGGGTTTTGAAGCGCCACCGGAGCTACGCGCACTCATGTGGTGGTGGTTTTTTTGCCAGTACGCCGTTCGTGTGAGACTCGATATCGGATAGATACGTGAAACCCGGTAAAAATGATCGCAACCGTCCCTGCCTGTACACGGCAAAGTAATCTGAGGGGGGCGAAGATTTTGCTTCTAGCCTGTGGTTATATGCCTTCGGGGCCACCTGTGGGACGGACGACACCACGGAGCTTGCCGGGTCCACGTTCCTGGCGCTGTGAAATGCCCAGACGGTGTGTTTGCGCGTTTGACGGTCGGCACCTGCCGCACGTTCCGGTGTTTTTGTGAATCTGGCGGCAGCTACTACATCCCCTGCAGACGGGATTGACCTCTGAACAGGTGTTGAGTCTGAATGGATATCAGGTCTGACGTGGATCGCCGGAATACAAGGTAACGTGACGAGTACATTTGTCACATTGGAAGCACGAACGGACGCGGGCCGGGGCGATGAGCCAGTCGCCGTACACACTTTACCTGCGCGGTCGCAGCACGCCTTTTTTTACGTCCTTGCGGTAGCCGTGAACCATTAACACGAACCGCAGTTTATTGTCTCCGGCATCCCCCTAGTGTTCCACCAGAATTTATAGAGCCATAGCGATAGCTGCTCTGTTTTGCACCGGAGCAACGGAACTGTCGTGGTGAGCCACAGTGCCAGTGGTTAAAAAGTCTTCCTTGCAGTATTCCGCAACCCGACGCCAACACATTTAAGAAGAACCTCGGTGGTCTCGGCGTCTGTCTCCTCGAAATGAAACGTGACGCCAAGGAAATCTCTCAAGTGCCGTAGGAACTGGGTCGTGTACGGCGTCAACCGCGACAGTCTCAACTGAAAATACACGCAAACACAAAGGAAACGTCTGAGGGGGCTGTCAAAAAGCTGGCGTCTCGGCATGCTACCTGACTTGTGTGGCATGTCGGTCGAGACCATGCACGCACACACGAGGTCGGACACACTTGTTATGACAGTCCAATAACAAGAGGAAAAACATTCCAAAGTTGCCGTCTGAGCAACCTCACTCTTTCATGGCTCCTTCCGTACGGGATACGTGATGTGTCGCGCCTGACTGCACACGGTATACCTATACGATTCCGCCGCCCGGCAGTTGAACCCATATCTGTTTCCCTGTCCGCTTGCTTCCCCTCATTGCCCGTTCTCTCTTGCCCCCTTTCAGACGCGACTCCCGCGTTTTAAACCCGTGACCATCCATACGTCCCTCTCTCGAAATCCACACTGACCATATACATGCATGCAAAAACATGTACATTTTTTTCGCTTTCTCTTACCTTGCTTGGCTGGTGTTCTTCTGCTGCGGCAGCGAAGAGGAGCGCCACATATTGGTGGTTCGTGTCGACGACGCCCCCCTGCATGATTTCCAGGAGAAGACGATGTGCGACGTGTTCGCCCATTTGCTCCGATTGCCCCAGTTTTTCCGTCCCCTCTCCCAACACTCCGCTGTGTTCTTCCGTATTCTCTCGTGCTTCCTGTTCTAACAGTCGAGCCAGCTTGCAGTTGCCTGTCGCTCTGTACACATCTGCTGCTTCAGTCGCGCCCTCGTTTGCCTCTTTGCGTTTGCTGTCATCTGCTTCTTGAGAATGCTCACACGCAAACGCCCCTTTGAAGTTCCCGCTGATCGTCTCCGCAACGAGGGTGACTCCAACGCCTCGCCTCTTCTCTGTGTTCGCGCGCTTTTCACGTGCGTGTGCCTCCGGCGCCCCCTTCTTCTTGACATCTAGGTACACCCAGACGTCAGGGAGAAAGGCATTGAACACGTGCCGAATGCGGTTGATACATCTGCGGGCCAGCAGGGGGTTAACATTCTCTGCGAAGGCGACGCCGCGAACGCGCTTGATTCGCCCCGTCTCGACCAGAGTGAAGGGCTGAAGCGGTCCAGAGAGAACGCCAGAGCAGCGTAGAGACACCTCACCTCCTCCTGCCGGCGGAAAGCCACGGCGAATCAGTTTCAGCTCAAAAGACAGTGGAGGCGCGCCGCCGCCCGCTGCCCCCACGCCGCGATTCGCCACGAGAGACAGCAGGCGGTGGAGTGTAGGGACAGTGACAGAGCGCGTGAGGTCGACGGGTGGATCAAACTCAGACCCGTCCGTGACGCCGGAGAGCGAAATCGACAGGGGATTTTTGCAGAATGGGGCAAGGAGGAGTAGCACGTCGAGGTAATACGAGAGGCCTCTGCCTGGGTGACAAACATGCACCAGGCTGTCCGGGTTATCTTCGTCGCTACCTAGCAACTGACCAGGCACGTACGTCAAGACTGTCCCTGTCGCGTCGATGTGGACGCGCGTCCCCGCTGTCACTTTACAGAGAAGGCGAAGCAAAGAAGCCTCGTACGGCCGCAGGCCTGGCATCGCTAGTCCCCCCGGCGCTGCGCGAATCTGCGAGATCCGCACCGGCTGGCCGGTCAGTGTGGACAGCAGCAGACGCTGACGCAGAAACGCGCTTCCTTCGTAGCAAAGGTGCTTCATGGTGGCAAGCAGAAAAGAAACACAGAAAACGAGAGAGAGACCGAGGGCGGAAACTAACGGAGAGAGAGAGAGAAAAAGGAGCGAAGCAGAGACAACGCAACAGGCACCAAAGACGGAAAGGGCGGGACAAAGAGGACAGACGAAGGAGAGGAACAGAGCATGGAAACAAAGTTTATGCAAGAGGACGCTGTGCCGACACGGAGTTGGAGGGCACGGAGACGACCCGAAGACAACCGAGACTCATACACAGGATAAACTCTTTCTGTGAAAACACTGGTGAGAGCGTAGGTGCCGAGCATCAAGAAGAAAGCCAGTGTCGACACGGTAGAGCGCACTTTTTCTTTAGTGAGACAGAACCTGTGTCGCCACGGTATACGCTTCTAGTCGGACAACACGGATGTCAACACGGAAGAGAGTCCCCTGTGACACGCGCCCCAAAAGCAAAGCTCACAAGCTTACGCTACATCTTCCTACACAGCATGTACGGAACCAGAACGGAGCAACGCGCCTGGGTCGGTTAGGGAGGGGGCGGGCGCCCCCTCGTACACCAGTGGTGGAGCGTGGCACATCACCTGAGCATGTTCCGTCGCTTCCACAAGAAAAACGAGAGCTCGGGGCTATGCAGCGCGAACACACATGCACGAGAAAACTGCGGCAGGCGACGTCCGCGAAGACGTGAACCGCTTGCGACACAGCGGGACTGGAAGGAGGGGCGAGAGAGCAGCACGCCACGCCGAGAGGGTTCCAGCTAGACTTCGTTGGAACGGATGCGTGAGCCAATGGGTTTTTCGTTCGTTTCTGACCGAGAACGGATGCAACACGATGCCAGGGCGTTGTCCAACAGAGAGATTCACATTTCTGGCTTCTTGTGGGGCAACAACCAGCGAGCTCCTGCCGCATGCGCGGCGGCATTGCGACATGCACGCTGTCGATACACTCGAGCCTAGAACTTCGGCCTGAACCCGCTGACACGGCTGACGGCGGACTTCCTCTTTTTCTGTTTTACTTTGGATCTTTCGGCACCTTCTCCCTTGGCACACGTGGTCCTGTGCTTGTCCTCGTCTCTTCTTTTTTTCGCTTCGCTCCCCTCTCGCAGCAATCTCCCGCCACCGCTGCTGGTTGGACGTTTTGAGGGGAAAACTCGAGCAGACAGTGGCAAAGCCCGGCATCGGGATCAAGTCTCGAAAGGCAGGGGATCTTTCCGTGTTTACCTCTTTAGCTTGCGCCGCCCTTCGTGTTGGCCTCTTGCTGTCCCTTCTCTCCCTCAGTCTAAGTAGAAGCCTGTTGTCTGTCCAGCGGTGTTTCGCGCGACGAACGCCCGTCTTTGTGCCGCACGTTTGCGCACCAGAAGACCAGGCGCACTTCTCGCGTTCTTTTGCGAGATTTTGCTTGGTGTTTCTGCCCTGCCGTCTGACTGCAGTGTGCAGGGGCCGGGCTGGCGTGCGTTTACGCGCGGAGGACGGAGATGCGGGTTGCCATTCCCCTCCTCTTGACGTGAGAAGAACGCCAAGCAAGGTCGCCGTGCCGACTTGGGAAAACGAATTCGATTTGAACGCATTGCTCTGGGGAGACCTTTGTGAGAGAAGATGGTGAAGGCGTATTTGCGCTACGTCCACGAAGAGGCCTTCGGCCTCAATTCCTCTCCGCATGCTAACGTCTCCTTCTTCCGTCCGTCTGCTGCAGGCCGGTCGTCTTTTGCCTACGCGCTAACGTGCACTGGGGCGTCGGTGACGCTGTGGAATACGTCCCGCCAGTGCCGTCTTGTGTCCTTTTCTCCACCTCCGTCGCTCTCGTCCACCTACCACCACGCCGTTCGTATCGCTCTCTCAGCGAGCCATTCACACCTTGCAGTCGGCTACAGCGACGGCAGCATTCGCGTCTGGGAAGCGCCGACCGCGTCGGACCTCGCTACTCTCGCTGCTTCGCCGCTTCCGGCTTCTGGTGTCTCTGCAGCTCCTCACGTCTTCTCTCCACCTCCCGGTCTCACGCTTCAAGGTCACCGGAGCGCAATCACCGCCTTGTGCTGGGGACCTGGCGACACACAACGGGTGCCTTACGAGAAGCGAGGCGACGGGCGCACCGTCTCTCTTTCCGCTGCGCATGCGATTGCCTTCGAGCATCTCCTCATTTCAGGATCTGCAGATGGAGACATCATTGTCTGGGACCGCATCGCGGGCGTCGGCCTGCACAGACTGCATGCGCACGCCGCTCCAGTCACGCAAGTCCTCGCCCTCAAGAGAGCAGCCAAGGCAGACTTCCGAGGAGAGGCAGGCGGAAGAGCTGGGGATGGGTGCGAGAACGACGCGAGCGAGGAGACGACTCGGAAGCGCCGAAGAGACACATCTGAGGACGTGCAGCGCACGGATGACGCGGCAGGGCCCTCTCGACATGGTCAACGCGGAAAGCGGAAGTTGAGGAGAGGCGGGCACGAGTCAGCCAATCCTTTCGCGTCCACCGAGTCGTCGCTGTCGATGGCTTCATTCCAGGCAGTGGAGGTTTCTGGAACGAGCCGGGAAACCGGTTCTCTGCCGGGGTCTGGGCTGCTTCTCGTCTCGGCAGGGAAGGACGGTCTCGTGAAAATCTGGGACGCAGATCTCGAGCTGTGTCTCCAAACGCTCGTGGACGCTGCCACAGGGGCTTCGGGCGCACGAGAGGCGTGGAGTCTCGCAGTGAATCCCCAACAGGTGAGCGAAATGAACCCGCAACTGAGAACGCGGAACGGGTGGGCTGACAAAGCATAGGCAGAGAAGAAAGAGGACGAGAGAGAAGGAGCAGAGAAGGCAAAAGCACACAAGAGAGGCCGGGGAGAAGGAAGGAAAGAGGGAAGAGGTGAATGGGGATTGGGAGAAGCTGAAGCCAGGGGGAGGCACGAGAGCGCGGAGGCCTACGAGGCGGGGGACGCAAGCGGCGCGGACGACGAAGAAGCAAGAGAAGAAAGAGGAGAGGAAAGGCAGGAAAGATGAAGATAGAAGGAGAGCCTACGAGGGAGTGCAGGAAAGGAAGGGAGCGACCAGGGGAACGCATGAAAGAGAGTGAGAGGGAAGAAAGGAAATCTGAAAGAGAATGATCATAAAGAGGACGACTATAGGGGAGAACAAGGAAAAGAAAGATACAGGAAGGGAAGGAGAGAGACGGGATGAGGGGACGTGAACAGGTAGCAGACGAGCGCGCGAGAAAAGGCGGGTGATATACAGTGGCGGCGTCAAGGGAACATATCAAACGCTTTGATTTTGTTGCTGTCGATCTTCTTCTTCCCAGACGCGCCTCGTGGTTGGATGCGGCGACCAGCTTCTTCGCGTCTACGCTTTGCATGGCCTCTCCGCGGCCGAGCCGCGGGTCTCCGGAAGGCCGGGCGAGGCAGAGACGAAGCAAGGAAAGGTCGGAGACGCTGGAACCGACGAACGCGGAGCAGATGCGGAAGCTCAGATCAACCGCCACACGCACCTTCGTTGCATTGCGGGTTTCTTAGGCTTTCTGCGCCGCCCTTCGGGGGGCCAGAAGAAAACGACGTGTCTCCAGTTCGTCACGTGGACGGTGCGGGGTGGAGGAAAGAAAGAAAGACGGAGAGGAGACAGAGGCGAGGACGGAGAGGGAGAGGATGTGGGAGGGGAGGAGGAAGAGGGAGTCCTCGTTGTTGGGAGTGGAAACAGTCGCAGCGTTGAGGTGTTCAAGGTCTGTGGAGAGACGGAGAGAAGGAAAAGGATGAAGAGAAGGCAGAGGCGCAGCGAAGAGAAGAAGAAAAAGCGAGAGCAGAAGGCACGAGAAGCCGGCAGCGGACCTCACCACTTGGACGACGAAGAGAAGGAAGAAGAGGCTGCCGGTCGCGTGACAGACGAATTCGTCTTTCTCTCCCGCCTTCACACGGCCAGCGTCATCAAAACGTTTCATCTCCGAGCTGGCTGTGCACCTCAGCAGGTCGCGTCAGACAAACTCGCAGGAACAAAGGACCGACTAGCGGCTGGCGGTCGGAGCGGCACGTCAAACACGGAGGTCCAAGTGCTTCTCGGTCTTGCAGACAACGCCTTTGAAACGTGGAAAGTAGACGTTCAGCAGTTATCCGATCGCCTTTCGCAGAAGGTCAGTGCCGGTCCACCCTTAGAGATGCGCCTATGCATGCACCGGGCCTCAAGGGGGTCTGAAGGTTCCCTTTTTCTCTCCTGTCATGTTTTCTGTTCTGTGACACGTTGCCCCTTCTTCATCTCTCGCCTCCGTTTTCGTCCTGCCTGCTGCGTATTTCTCGGCTTCATCCTGTGCGTTTCCGAAATCCCCACTTCTCCCTCGCCAGCTTCTCCCCCTCGTATCGCGTCCTCTCTGCGTCTCTCTTGGCGACGGCCGGCGCAGCCTCTCGGCCCGTCTAGTCTCCTTCTGATTTCCTGATGCTAGTCTGTCCGGAATCCTTTGGGCTGTCATATTAACGACAACGAATTTGGTAATGGCCAATTTATTCTTTCTGGTGTACATTTCGCACTCACTGTTTTTCTCGCTGGCTCCTTCCCTGGCGCACCCGCGTTTGCCCCTGGCTTCAATTGGAGTGTACAGACACCTGAGGAGAGCGAGACGAACGGCGCGGCACGCAACGGCGACGAATGCTTCAAGCAACTCTGCCGCGTTTCCGCCGGGGGCCACCGGGGCACTGTTCGCCACCTGTCTGTCAGCCATGACAGCGCGTATCTCCTCTCGATTGCCGACGAGGTGGGCGGGCACGCAAGGAGCGGGAACAAAGGAAATGACGAAAGGATGAAGGGCGGCGCGGAGAAGAGAAGACTCGGGAGAAGAACCAGATGCGGCGAAGGGGGGGGGAGTTGTGCGGGAGATGACACACTGAAGTGTTGAAACCGTCTCCCCAAACCAGCTGCGTCCGATTTGTTCCTGTGTTACCCATCTTCTCTCTCGATTCTACTCTCCCTCGTATCTACGTCTCTGCTCTTTCCGTATTCTGCACGTTTGCCTCCTCTGCCGTGTTGCTCCGCGTGTCCTCTCTAGGGCTTTAAAGTCTGGACGACACACACGCGACAATGTGTGAAGAGCGTATCTCTTGACCTGCCGCTCTGCGGCTTCTTCGTCGCCGGTGAGAGAGATGGGGGGACGAAATCGAAGTAAACTAGGAAGAGGCAGGACAGTGGATCAGCCAGTGCGGGGTGACGCTGGAGGGAAGCCCGAGGCAGCGTCAAGCAGGGAGATGCACACATGCGACGGAGACCCCGTTCTGCCCCGTACGCAACAGTGGGGGAGACACAGTGCGTTACCTTGGGTCTTCCCCTTTCTCCTTCTCTCCACGCGTTCCGTGGAAACGGGCGCTCTCGTCTCTCGTCTGTCGCCCCGATTGTCGATACACTAGGCATTCCCACGCGGCCGCTTCGCGTTTCTTTGTGTTTGGTTCGTTTCCCTCTCCTTTTCTTTTTGACGAGGAGACAGAGGGCAACGGAAATTTGTGTGGCTGCGTGTGGATGTCCCCCGCTCTCTCTCTCTCTCTCTGTCAGGAAACGATCATGTGGTGCTCGGCACCAAGTGCGGAGATCTGTACCTCTACGACATCGGTGCATGCACTGTGCGACAACACCTCGGGCGTGCGCACACTGGGGCCGTCAATGCGCTTGCTGAGCACCCAAAACACACCGGGTGAGACGCCAGCCGGGCCGCGCTGCAGAAACGTGGGGCGGAGTTGATGCACGTTGGGCGCGAATTCCACAGGTGTGTGCATGCGCGCGCCTCGATCTTCGCGCGCCGCTATTTGGTTCTGCGGCGGATGGGCGACTCGAGGGATTCTGAGGGGTTTTCTGTGTGCTAGAGAGGAGAGAGAAGTGCCAGTACGTTGTACGTTTTTTGTGGCTTTCCGCGTCCGACAGAAGGTGAGACGTCGATTTGTCCGTGTACCGGAAGAGGGTCCGCGGCTTCCTTCCTCTTGAATCCCTGGTCTCTGTGAGTCACTGAAGGCTGTGGGTGTCGGTCTCGCACGCATCGTCTCGTCTCCCCGTCTCTCTCTTCTCCCTTTGTGTCTAGCTCGTTCTTCCCTGTCTGGAGCTCTTCCCCTGCATGTCGATCTGACTGTTATCTCTACGTACCTCGTGTTTGAGTTCCTGCTTTCTGCGGTTTGTCTTCTGCTGACGGTCGCGGTCTTCTCTCCGCCAGGTTCGCCTCGATTTCTGCGGACAAAAGCGTGAAGTTGTTTGTCTTCCACCTGACGAGCGAGACGCCGTCTCCGTCTGGGAAGAAGAGCAAGAAAGAGCAGGCGGCTGCCGCGGGAAGCGTCGTTCAGTTCCGGCAAGTCGGAAGCCTTCCGCTCCCAGACCAGGGGTTGGATCTGCGCTACTCGATGGATGGGAAATTTCTGATATGTGCGCTGCTTGACATGACTGTCCTCGTCTTCTATTCGGACACCTGCAAGCTCTTCCTCTCTCTGTATGGCCATCAACTTCCAGTCCTTTCCCTCGCGGTCTCCTCCGACAGCACGCGCCTCGCAACCGGAAGCGCAGACAAAACCGTCAAGGTCTGGGGCCTCGACTTTGGAAATATCCAACACAGTCTCCTTGCCCACGACGACGCAGTCACTCAGGTGAGCCGTCGCGGAGAGACGGACAACGAGGGATCAAAGAGAGGGGGATTTTTGGAACGGAAGCGAGGCGGAAAGCGACAGAGAGACGAAAGGGGACCTGAAGGCGCAGGCTACTGAATGCCTAGACGCCTGGCGAGGTCTGTCGTTGCTGATGGTTTCTCTTTGCGCGTTTGCCTCTTTCTTGCGCTGTTCCGCTGCGTGTGTGTCGGACCACGTCGCTTTGGCTACCTTCGCTTCCGGCCCCGCTGTGCTCAGGTACTCTTCCTCTTCGGCACACACTACCTGTTGAGTGCGTCGTCGGACGCCTCGTTGAAGCTGTGGGATGTGGATCGGCAGTCTTGTCTCGTCACGATTCTTCCCTCGGTGTCGAACTCGCCGCTGCGGTGTTTGGCAGCTAGCCAAGACGGCGACCGCGTGTTTGTGGCTGACGCGAGTCGCCTCCTGCAGTGCTGGCGGCGCACGGGTGAGCAGATGTTTGCAGAGGAGGAGGAAGAGAGGCGGTGGGAAGAGAACGCCGAGCGGGAGGCCTTGAGAGAAGACGCGATCTTGACGAGCACAGCCACGAGCGCTGCGGTGGTCACGGATAGAACCAGCAAGCGAACCATGGAGACGGTCCGAACGACGGAACGACTCATGGAGGTAGGAGCGGAGAGACAAGCAGAGCGCTGGGGTAGCAGCCATGCAGCAGAGGGAAAGGGTAAAAAAAGCGAACAGGGCGACAATGGAGAGAAACAGGGGCGGGATCCCTTGCCGGCTTTGGGGTGCCGAGGACGAAGCCAGAACGACGGAAAGACGGGGAGAGCTGAGAGGGGGTGAAGGCGCTTGCCTGGCACGCGGGCTCTTGGACGGGTTCGTCGGCCAACGTTTCCTCGGTGTCATCTGAGTTCTCAACACCCCCGAGAAAAAACGGATTCAGTGGCCGCCGGACAAAGGAAAAGGAAACCTTCAGTTCCTCCGTTCCTTCGTCATTATCAGAAGTCTTCGTTGTTGGCATGGCTCTTCTTCCTTCTCTGCTCTCTTCCTGTGCTGTGGCTTTCTGTCGTGTTTCCGTCGCACAGCTGCGTTGTTCCTTTCCTCTTTTCGCCTCTGTCTTTTTCTCTGTCTTCGCCTCGTCCTGCTCGCCTCTCCTCCCGTGGTGTCTCTCTTTTACCTCTCGCTCTCCTTTCTCGTCGTCTTTATGTTACTCGTTTTCGCTTTCGCTTCGGCCCGTAGGTTCTCGATGAGGCCCGAGAGCAACAGGAAGCCGACGAAGCGTACGCAGCTGCTCTGCTCGCCTGGGAAAGGCGACGCAAGGAACTTGTGCAGAAACAGGCGTCGCGGCGACCCTCATCGAAAGGTGAAGAGCGGTACGCGCTGTCTGTACAGGACAGAGAGGAAAAGGCGATAGAAGGCCTGCCGCCTCGACCGGTTCCGCCACCCGGCAAAGTGGAGCTAATGGGGAAAACTGCTATGGAGCACGTCCTGCGGGCTGTCGCAACTTGGAAAGCAGGCAACACATTCGAGGTACTTGTTGCTCTGCCGTTCGACTACGCCTACCGGGTACGTAGCCGGCTTCGCCGTTTCCGGATCCATCTGTATCACGTGATTCTCTCTCTCTCCTGTGTGGCGTCTGAACACTTTGTCCTCATCGGCTGCGTTTTAATGGGCTCTCATTCTCGCTTCGTCGATGTCGCCGCGCTCGTACAGGCCGCTTCGTACGCGTTTCGTGATGTCTCCCGCCGAGCGTAGCATATGTCGTTGTTCCAGTGTCGCAGTCGTGTGTGTATAAATGTCGACTACTGTAAACAGGTTTATCTCTACATATGAGAACGTATAGAGGTTTACATGCATATATGCGGTGCTGCGTTTGTGATTCGTTTTTCAGCTTCTCGAATTCTTAGTTGCGCACCTGTCTCTGCTACACGTCTTGACTACACCCGGCAAGCAGAGAGAGACAGAGGCGTCTTCGTTCTCATCGCTGGCTTTCTCGCAAGAGCAGAAGAAGCCGCGTCGGATGCAAGAGAAGGAAGAGCATGCAGAGGGACAGGACACAGAAGAGCAAAGACCGGCAGATGCGATTTTGTGTCTTTGCCCCATTGAAAGCGTCGCGCGCGTCGCTCTCATTCTTGTTCAGCTCCACTTCAGGTATGGCGCCACGCTCAAAGGCAGAGTCTTCTAGCTTGTGAAGGAAACCCCGAGACAGAAAAAACTTTTTTCCATCTCCACATGGCGTGCGTGCATGAAGCAGGCTGGAGCTGGTGCTGCCGCCCTCGACAAAAGGCAAGAGAAAGAAGCCGCGTCAACGTGTGTGTGCCCTGACACCCTCGCTGCTGCAGTCGACTTTTCTTCGAGACACAGCAAGACAAAGAGACACCTCGCAGCACGAACCGTCCGAACAAACGATACTCTTTCTCTTCTGTTTTCTCTCGGGTTTTCCTTCCAGGCTGTTTCTCGCCTCGCCGAAACAGCGACAAATCCTTGCACGCCTCCAGGGTTGCCTGCGTCCGCTCCTCGTCCGCGAGAGGGTAAGAGAACGACGCAGGAGAGTCGTCTGCTCCGCCACCGTACGCGAGTTGAGAAGCCAACGAGCTGGCTTCCTACTTGCGCCCCCGGCCAAAGCCGTGTTCCGGTTCACACCGCTACCGCTCGGGTACCCTTCAAGGAGGTCAGGGGCGGCAAGAATGAGCAGCGTTTCCGGCTGATTTACTGGCCGTCATTATGCACCTGGCGTCTGCGCGTGGTGAAAAAAGAGCGCTTTCTTGTTAACCACACCGGTGGGTTGTTTCTGCGGACCCGTGTCGGTGTGCCTGCAGGACCGCATGCGATTCAACAGCGCGGCGCTGACCTTTTTGCAGAGGAAAATGGACCAGGAACGATTTCAGGCCCTCCCGGAAGTAAAGTTGCCTGGGTCCAAGCGGCAAACAGCAGTATCTTATTGAAGGTGCCAGCGGAGTCCAAAGAATGCAGTGAGATCCGGCCGGAACAGACGCCGACGTGGAAGTCTGAACTAGGCGGGGACGGGGACGTCTGGGCGGTGAAATGGAACCCAGAAGGGAAGACGATACAACGCTGCATATCAGGGGAGGTTCCAGGTGTTAAGGTTCCGAGGTATATGGAGGTGCTGTTAGTAACAATGCGTCAGGAGAGACGTGGCGCTGCATGGAAACTGAGATTGAAAACTCGTTAGTGTCTGGGTGAAAAAAAAGAATTCCGCAGGGGAAGCACCGCTGCTCCAGCTCCGTCCGGATGCACACTATTCCGGAGGTCCGTTGTGGCTCGTAGAGCGAACTTTTGTCATTTTTCTTATGTCACTACACACACTCGAGACAACCGACAGTTATCCCGCTCAAATAGACCTGAACTATCCACTGCATACGGTAGTTAGACAAGAGAGGGCGAACCCATCGAACGTGACATTCACGTGCAACCAAATGAACATTAGAGAGTTTCCTCGTTGCCACGCAGCGTTCGACAACACCCTTCGAGGATGCAGCAAAAAAACAACACAAACTACGTAGATCGCGTTTTCGGGTTCAGAGCTCTACCCTGAGCGAAAACGCAAGCAAATTAACTGTAAATTGACTCGACTGCAACGCCGCTGACACTCTAGAGATTCTGGATGGTGCGTGCTCCCGCGGTGATCACTCTGGCACACAAGCAAGCGGTGCCTCACTCCGTACCATTTCCTCTTGGAAATCGATGCTCATACCCCCTTACGGATACGCTAATCGCAGGAACGCCACTAACAACATGGAACTCCGGAACTTAAAAAAATATCAGCAAGAAGAGCACTTCTTGGGAAAGAATAACTAGTGTCTGACGCTCTAGATGCCACTCACTTCTTGACCTTCATGGGAGAGTGCCGCTCACTCTTATCGCTCGGTTGGCCAGAGTATCCCCCGGTTATCTGAAAGGCCCCGATTTTCACCACAGCTGGAACCACATACTTGCAGCGTTCAACCATATGACGAGTGGAAATTCCTATGCATTAGTGCAGAGCATTTAACCTCGAAAGCAGCGTTACTGTGAGTTTGCAGAGTAGGTGCCGAGTTGCTTCTCTGCAAATCCCCCGCGTCTAACAAGTGTCACATCGTCTACCAAACCATGGGTACTTTCTACGCAGTTCCTCAACATGTCTGTGATTGTTTTGAACAGAAAACGAGCCCCCATTTATTGGACACGGACTCAACGAAGACCTTTCGGCGTCCCCCGCTGAACTATAGGACTGGTGGTACGTTCGCGTGCCACCTTTAGTCGGCAACGAAATACAACATGCTTTGTCAGTCTTTCATGCACTGAAGCCAGCAGCGGGCGACACACACCCTCGTACAATTGTGCCGCCGGCTCATTCCACGGAATATCACTGTGCGTGACAGTAGTCCTTCACCCCACACGAGTGACTCTCGAGACTTGCTGAACAAACTAGCAGATGAAGGATTTAAACAGTATTGAACAAGGAAAGAGACGTGCCGTTAAGCAAAAAGAATGCGCAGCCTGGAAGGAAGAACTTCCAGCATGGCATCCTGCCGCCCATTTAGAGAACTTTCCCTGGCCGCGAAAAGCACAGTAAGTGTTCTCTAGGAGTGAACCTTATCACGATACTTACAGGTAGTGAAATTGACGAATGAATCAAAAAACTGCACAGCACGGTCGGTTGAAGGCTGGACTGAAAATGGAGTCAATTTGTTAACTTATCTTTTTGTTGCACGCTGCAGTAGTGCCTCTATGATCCCGAAAGCGGTAGTGATGCCTCCGCACACACGTGCTTTCGGGCTACCTTACCGCCAACTTCTTTCGGTGAACTGAGAACCGATCATAATCCATCCGGTGGACTAAACACACCTGTTTATGCCTCGTTGCAGCGCGTCACGCCCGCCCTGTCTCATCGCAGTGAAAGCTACTTCAGAGATACTTTACCCTCTTCTTGCACTTGGGAAGAAAGCTTAGGATTTCCAAAGGAGCCAGTTGCGAACCTTCGTGTCGAGGCAAAGCTGTGAGCCAGGAGAACCAGCCTGATCAGAAGACGGCGTTCCACGACTATCTACTTTAAAGAGTGACGTAGCTGATTGATTCGTTTAGAGTCATCTGCACAACTAAAACACTTTGCACATTTTTCACAAAATCAGACTGAGAAAAAAGGGCGGGCGCTGGTCCCCGTCTCAGAGACAGCAGCCGACATTGGCCTCTAATCACAACCGCAGTAGTCTCCATTACAAATACAGAATAAAGTACGCTGGATGCTCACCCTTCACAAAATTGCAAAGATATTTTCAAATCTCACAAGCAAGTGTATTCTTTAACCATTCTGCTTTTTATGCTCGAAGCTCTAGCGCTGAGCACACTGTACGCACACGAATTGTGAAATGGCTCCCTACGACCCGTTCCGAGAGTATCGTTGTCCCTGAGATTAACTAGCTTCCACTGGATACGGGCTTTCGGCAATTTGTGTAAAGTGCGTTGAAGATTTGCCATCTCGGGTGTCGTGTGTCGTGTGTCGTGTGTGTACTAACCGCCCTAATTCCCCTGGGAGCGGAATTCCCTCGACTCATGTACGAAGCAAAACCCACTGTGGATGCAGTACTGGCTGAGTCGTTTGCTTTCAGACGGATGTTTCGCTAGCTCTGGAGCTGTGTCTCGCGTGACCGCCGTCCCGTGCCACTAATCCCACTCTTTGTCCCGGTACACACTGCCCCGATGTTTCTCGCCAAATAGCGGGTTTGCGAGTTCTTTTTGATCGAGTTCGCTAGCATGGAAGGGTGGGTGCCCCGTGGTGCACTCGCCGAAGTGCAGCTTCGGGTGTACGTACACCCCCCCAGTTTCCCGTGTCCAGCATGGGTGTGTGTAGGTAGGGTGCCCTTCACAAAAGTACCCCAGCAACTTCGCATGCGGTTGTTGTTTCCCGCGGATGGTGGTGAGTCTTGGCTGGCTTTCCCGCTTCTTCTATGCTTGCTTCTCTAGCAACTACGAATAAGTAGCTTTTCCTTCGGTCGAATTTTTGTCCTTGGCTTTCTCGTCCGATTCGTTCTGGTCATGTAGTACTGTAGCGGTAGCCAGGAAAAGGCTTACTCAAAAACTACACGTCCACCAGTCCATCATCTTCCTCCACGGCCCTTCCACGGTTAAGGCTACCGCAACGGGCAGAATCACCATCTTTCTCCCGGTTTCTTCTGTTCATGCTGACCCGTGTGCCACACCGGACTCGTTTACCTCTATTTTTAACGTTGTCCGCGTTCGAGATGCACACAACGAACCCGGCAATTTATGTCTCGTTTCTCGTTCCATTTTCGCCTCCCTATTGGGACTTTCGTTGTCCGCTTCTCCGCGCATCTTTTACTCCTTTTGCCTCCCTCTAGTCTTCAGGCGAATTCACCCGGGGAAAACGGTAACAGAATTTCTTTTCTTCACAGAGACGAACTGTTCGTCGTGTTCGGTCTAAACTAAAGAGGGAGAAATTCGTTCATGTGTAACTCCTCTCGAGAGAAGGGTGAGAGGTGTGTCGCGCGAGCGGCAGAGACTTTTCTCCGAACTTTTCCGTACGGCTTTTTCCGTCCTGCCTCACGACAAGTCCTCGGTTTTTAGAGGCCTTTCTCTGCTTCATGTTACTTACATCCAAACTTGTCGTTTCGTTTCACTTCACGTACGCATGGCCTTCGCCTTCTCCCCTTTTGGGCTAGGCCCCCCCATCTTGGCTTTTTCGTCTTCTTGGCTTCGCCACATAGCAGAAGCCAATCTTGATGTGTTCCTCTTCGCGTTATCGTAGGTCCTCACCTGTTTAGCGAGCAGTAGCCTGTATGCTTTCTTCGGTCTTCGGGGGGAATGCAGCAATGCGTTTTTGTGACAATTTTCTTCTCTCTACACGTACATCTGTGTGTCTTTGACACGGGAGCGCGCTCCGGCACACACGACTGCCCCACCCGCCTTTCGGATTCCCGCGGCAAGGAGGATGGGAGGACTCCATTTTTGGTTGAAGGAATCTCAGATATTTGTCTCCAGTCTTAAACGCCTTCATTCCATCACTGGACGTCTCTTCTTCGCCTTCCTCTGAACTCCGCCCTGCGATACGTGCTCTTCTTTGAGCTTCTGCGGCCACGAAGTCCATCCAGATACTCCCTCTGTCTTCCACGTTTCTGTAAAGGTGTGTCTACCCCGACGAGAAGCCAGTCTTCTCTCTTTTTGTGTTTCTCCCTCCGTTTTCTTATTTTCTCTCAGCCCGTCGCTTGACTTCCGTCTCTTTCCCACCGCAGATCGACAGTGGCCCACTTCTCACTTTCCTTTTTCACGTGCGAGACTGTGGACGTTTCGTTGCTTCCTTTGCCTTTACAGGTGTTGAGCGCCATGCGGTCTGACACATCCTCTTCTGACAACCATTCTTCCTCTCCCGCTCTCCCTTCTTCCTCTGCGCATCCTACACCGCTCGGCGCAGGAAGTTCGCAGCTGCCTCCAGCAGGCTCCGCGTCCTTCGCGTCTTCCTTCTCCTTCCCCTCTGTACCTTCTTCCCGCGGACTCTCTCCAGCACTCATCGCCTCAGGGGCCCTCCAGCAGCATCACCAAGCGGCTGCTGGGGCTGTGATGTCTCTGCCTCTCCACCTACTCCGCCTCCAGCAGCAGAGTGCCTTGGCGAAGCAACAAGTCCTCACGGCTAGCGCTGCGTCGGCCACGGGAGGCACTGGAAGGCAGTCCGCCGCCGGCACCAGCGGCGCAATTTGTGCCCTTCTCCAGCACGCGAGTCGCCTGCCTCAGCAACAAACCTCGCTGGCGGCGCTCCAGCAGAGACAGGCTCATCAGACGCCCCCCGGAGGCGGGTGCGGCGCAGCCCCCGAGAAAGTCCACTGGGTTCAGGTAAGCAAACTGCCACGGCTCACACACTGTATAGGAGAAAGAGAGCGGAACAGGAGGAGCTGGAGAACACGTCACGGGAAATACCGGACACGAGAAGACACAGCACTTAACTAGGGAGGAGGGGCGACGCGAGGCGCCAGGACGGAGGCACTGCATGCACGCAATAGGGGGCCGAGGAAGCGAAGGACGAAGGAGAGTAGAGAGGCGACAGCACATGCAGAGAGCGATGGGTTCTTCTGCACCGTTCGCGCATCTGCGATGTGCGTTGTGATGCTTGTTTCTTCCCTATCTGGTTTCCGTTCCGTGCTCCTCTCTTGGGGTCGGGCGTCCTTGCTGCTTCCTCTCGTCGTGTCCCTCGCCTCCTTTCTCTCTCCCTCCAGTTGTCTGCCTTCGTTCTCCGGCGTGTGGTCCCTTCGCAGTGCGACCGATGCGACAAGTGGCGCGTGGCGCCGTTCGAAATCAACGCGACGACTTGGGTGTGTGCCCAGAACACGTGGGATCCGCGGTTCGCGTCGTGCAGCGCCCCGGAAGAGACCAATGTCGAGGTGGAAGGCTCTGCTGACGACGGGCGATCTGCGCTGCACGACGCCACCCGGCCCGAGGCCGCGTCGTCGCAGCCTGCGCAGCCAGGCCCCAGGGCAGGCTTGGCTGCAAACCCGCAGTTGACCCAGCAGCGGCTGCAGAAGCAAAACGCAGCGGTCGCTCCACTTCTGCCGGCGGGGGGACAAACCCCGGGAGGCGGGAAGGTCAAAGGCGGAGCCGGCGGAGGCCCCACCGTTGCAGCGAGTAAGTCGTGTGCGGCGCGAGGCAAGAAGAAGGCGAAGGCGAGCGCGGCGCCGGCTGTATCAACACCTGGCGCCAAGACGGGAGCCGTCAGTCCGCGCGGGGCGGCTTCAGCGACAAAGAAGGGCCGGGGAGGCAACGCTCGGAAGGGAGTCCCTCTTCCGGGAGAGGCCGGGCGCCTTAAAGCAGAAGGCTTGTCGGCGCAGACCTCGCCTGCTGGGGGCGGTGTCGTGGACATCAGCACGGCGGCGTCGGCGCTCATGGCGGCGGGGCTCCCCTTCTCCGCGCTCCAGCATGCACAGAGTCAGCACTTTCTGCAGCATCCTCTGCTTTCCTCCGGTGCGCACCAAGGAACGGGAGCGAGCGCGGGGGGCCCCGTGGCCCCGGCTCTGCGGCCCGGGGAGACTCGCGCCGGCGCCGCGGGCTTCACGCCCCTGCAGCAGCAGCTGCTCCAGCACCAGCAGCTTCACAGCCAGCGCCTCTTGCAGCAGATCCACTCGTACGCTCAGGTCTCTGCGCCGACGCTTCCCTTGGCTCTCGGCGCGCAGGCGAGCGGAGGGACGCAGCTGGTGCTCGAGCACTGGGTGCAGTGCGACGCATGCAACAAGTGGCGCCGAGCTCCGACGGAAATCAAGAGTGACAAGTGGTTCTGCTCCATGAACACCTGGGCCCCGCAGTTCGCCTCCTGCGACGCCCCTGAAGAACCCGATCCCGAAGCTGCAGACGTCGCAGATGCACCCCAGATGACTGCACAAAGCAAACCCGGCGCGAGCAACGCGGGGCTCCCAACAGGAAAGGACGAAGACGAGTCGGGCCGGGGAGCGGGGCGCGGGGCTCAGAAGCGGCAACGGAGCGCCTCTGTCCCTGGCGCTGGCGGCAGTGGCGGAGCGGGCGCTGCTGCTGGCAAGAGCGCGGCTGCGAAGCCGGGAGGAAAAGGGAAAGCGAAGGCAAAGACTGAGAAAGGAGACGGCACCGCTCTCGCCCACAGCGCCCCGTCCCTCGACGCCGACCAGGCAGACACTCGCGAGAACAAAGAAGAGACCGCTGCCGTCGACGCTTCCCTGTTCGAGGGTTCGAAGGCTCGACTGCCTATCTCCTCTCTGCCCCACGGCACAACTCTCGCCCTGTCGTCGCGTGCCTCGGTCCTCGCTGGACAGCGCTTCCCCGCGTGCGCCCCATTCGGCGTCAACCCCATCCAGAACACGGCTCGCCCCCCAGCTGTCGCATCTTCCGCTCTTCCTTCTGTGCCTTCCCTGTCTTCCCTGCCTCCGGCTCCTGTCCCTGGATCGGGCCGCAGTGCGACTGCGGGCGGCTTCGCGGGGAGAACGCAGGACGGGAAACCGCTCAAGTGGCAAAGGTGCACGAGTTGCAGCAAGTGGCGCCGCGTGCCGGAGGAGGCGGTGTTCAAAAACGACCGCTTCTGCTGCTATATGAACGTCTGGTCGGCCGTGCAGGCGACGTGCACGGCGCCTCAGGAGCCCTGGCAGGCGCCTGCCGAGCTGCCGGTCCGCGCTGGAGCCGCTGCTGCCTCCCACGGCCCAGGCGATCTCGCGCGAGACCAAGGGGAGGGCGTGACGAAGGGGCTGAAGGAAGGACTCCCGGAGGCGATAGCGGCGCTCACGTCGCGAGCAGTGGCGGGCGAAACAAACTGTCACGTTGAAGCGGAAAGGACTGGGGCCCAATCACGCACATCCTCTTCTCTCCAGAAGACAAGCGAGCAAAACGCTGCGGGCGAACCCGCCGCAGCGGCCAGCGGAGCGGGGACGGATCCTGCGCTCGGATCTTTCTCGTTTCCTGCGAGTCAGCTGAACTCTCAACAGCGGCTTCAGCTGCTCCTCCAGCTGCAGACTGCAGGCGCAAGCTTGGGCGCTCTCAGCGATCTCGCGGCCGATCCTGTCGCCTCGCTCCTCTCCACCGATGGGGCCTCTGTCGCGGACGCTCCAGGCGAGTCGTCGGAGCAGGCGAAGCCAGGCGCGTGCGAGGGCGCCGGAGACAGCCAGAAGGAAGACAAGAAGGAAGACGAGGCGGACAAGAATGAAGAGGAGGGAGATGAAGATGAACAAAACGAAGCAGAGAGTGATTCAAGCGACGAAGAAGGCGACGACGGGTCCTCGCAAGGCGGCAGCGGTGCGGCCGGAGGAAAAGGCAGCTCCAGCGGTGCGCACCCTTCTGGAGGCGAGCCTGCCGAGAAGCGAGGAGGAGGAGACGACAGAAAAGGAGGAAGCGCGAAAGCCGAGGGAGAGGAGCACGATGAAGAGCAGGGGCTGAAGAGAACGGAGGAAGGAGACCCAGAGGAAGAGAAGGGAAACGCGAGAGAGAGAACTACACGAATGCAGGGACTGCGCTCAGGCAGTAAAGAAAACGCCGCCTCACCAACTTTTCCACGTTCCCCGCCGACTGAGGACCATGTGCAGCCCCTTCCTTTCTCTCCTCTTACTGCCATTGCCTCTCCGCTGTCTCCTCCCTTGCGTTCCTCTCCTTCCTCTCTGGCTGCCTCGTGTATGTTTTCTTCTTTGGGTTCTTCCACGACGTCCTTGCAGCTACCTTGTGGGCCACCGTCGCTGTGCTTGTCGCTTTCCCTGCCTCCGGAGGAAGGTGCGTGCGAAAGGAGAGACGCAGGCTCGCCTGTCGCCAGCTTCGAGGACGCGTCGGGTCCGTCTACGCCTTCGACTGAGGCGTCTGCAGCCTCCAGTCCTCGCGGGTTCCCGTTCGACTGGAGCCGATGGAAAGTCGACTTCTCGTCCGCGGACGCGACTCCTTTGTCTCAGTCGAAAGACGCTGAGGGTGCCTGGTGTGCATTTGAGGAAGAAGGGAAGGAACCCGACAGAGAAGATCAGGGAACGGAGGCACGAGGGAAGGCATCTTTGCAGTCTCGCATGCTCTTCGCATCTTGGTTCCCTGTCTCGTCTCCGCTGTCCTCGTCACGTCTTTCGCCATCGCCACATTCTCCTTCTCTCTCCCCTGCAATGTCTCTCTTTCTTTCTTCTCCTCTTTCTTCTCGCTCTCTTTCTGTGCGCTCGTCTCTGTCGTCTCCTCGTTTTCCTCTCGTTTCCGTGTCAAGTCGTTTGCCCCCCGCGGCAGCTCTTCTGTCTCACCCCGAGGAGGGAAACGTTGAGAGGAGACATGCCGATTGCTTCTTTCCTGCTTGAGAGGGAGAAAAAACGCCCCATGCTCCATCGGGACGTCGACAACGCAGGAGACTTTACCCGTGTTTGGGTAGTATTTCCGGACAGACAAGGAATCCTCACTTGCAGGTGGGAAGACAGGGAACCGGGAAGGGCCGAGACGGATGGATCGCAGTGGGATGTCGTCTCAGAAGGGGGAAAGAGACGGAAAGGAGGAGCATTGTTTGACGCGCGATTTATGCATATCAGGCGTGTGTACATCTCTTTGACCAAGCAACCGATACACACAGACGCACACGTCGAGCTATTCATGTTTCGTGCTTCGCGAGTATGCAGAAATTAGGACTTCATTCCAACGATACACATCTGTATGTTCTTTTGCGATGCGATTGCTATCTATGTCTCAGTATATTCGCCGATGTCGAACTACGTGCATACCTAATCCTCGGTGTGAGTGTCCAAAGATACACATGGATGTGGATGTGTGTGCTGACTGTGACAACTTTTTTGTATCTGATCTTGTCTTTGTTTCCACGAGAGGGAAGAACTGAAGGATGCGGGCTTTCGGGACGGAGCGTCGTGTCTTGAGTGCCATCTCTTTTCTGCATGTTCGTGTGCGCAAAGAGCCGCGAGGCGTGTGTACCGACAGAGGTACCAAATCTTCTCTCCCTGTGAGTCAGGCGGATACACCTTTATACATTTGTCGCCGGCCACCACTCTGCAAGCGTCTCGATGTGGGAAGTGACGTTGTCTGTCAATACCAACACGGCACACATACGCGGATTTGCTCCAAGACTCGTGTCCTCGGCTGAAGCGAACTGTCGTTTCAGGGGTATTAATGGTTTGGCTTTCGCAGTCTTGTTCACTCGCACGGAGTGACTAAGTGCCAAACGGAGAATGTAATATCGAGTTGGCGAACTCGGTAATGATAGGTGCACTCGAGACGCGTCGATGCAGCATACGTAAGATACATAAGAGGTATCTATTTTCCCGGAGACGCGCTCGGGGGTGCGAGTTGTTGCAGGGTTCCAGGCGGCTTTTCCGTCGCGCCCATCTCGCACTTTGCTGCCCCGACGCTGTTGTCCCTGGCCGCGGAGAGAGGCAGCGGACCGCTCGCGCCTGCATGCAACTTGATCCGTCCGGGGCGCTCACACGTCTCGTCGGATCGTGCCTCTTTGAATTGTGAAACGATGTACGTCTGGGAGTGTGTTGCCAGGCAGAGCAAGCCTTGTCCGAGCTACCGCAAATGTGTTCGTGACGCGAGAATGCAAGGCGCAAGCACTCGGGGAGCCGAAGTCCTTGCACCAGAGATCAGGAACATGAATTTAAATCTGGACCAAATCCGCGTTACTTTCTATCTCTAAATTGTACAACGGGGTCGTAAGGTACGCCGGGGATAACAGGTGTCGAAACCGGGTAAGATTAGAATACACACTTCCGGATGTCCGAAAAACGCCAACAAATTCGAACTTGGATCCAGTATAAACAAAGACCTTCAAGGTCTAGACCAGCAGTCCAACGCGTAGTATATACTCCCCAAAAAAAGCTGACACATGTCCCACCAGAGTGACACAAAACCCCGGAAGCGCGCAGGCCGGATCAAGCAGCTGCTTGCGTGTCTGCAGAGAGACATGCCAGGCGTATTCTTCGCTTGTAGAGGGGCTAGATCATGAGAGTGCTGCAAGGAGTTTTTGCCATGCACACAGAAAATGCATCCCAATTTTGTGGAGCCCGCTTTTCTCACCTGTAGACCCGAGACCATAGCCCGAAGATTTATGCGTGAACGCAAAAGTGTCGACGAACGGTCTTATCCAGGATTTTCACTGGGATATACACCGTTACACAGCGGCTCCCGTTTCCCAGGCAGTGGAAGAGATGCATATGGTTAGAAAGTGAACGGCGGCCATTGATGAGCCTCTCGTACTGCGACTCCACCCCCGAAACCAAGTAAGCACAGGTTGGCAGACAAAAAACAGACTTGCGAAAGTCTAGCGTTCGCGCATGTGGTAGACTGTCCGCGCCCCGATCGGCTGAGAACGCCACGGGGGTTTCGATGCATTTGCCTAAAGCGCGCAAACACTGGAAAATGGGGTATCTCCAGCTTGGCCAGACGAGTAGCTACGTCGCCTCTTTTCCTTCCCGTGGCGATCAACCGTGAGCAACCGGGTGTACCGTCGACTGAACTAGCCGGCGAAGAGAGGCGTGCGTCGTCGCGCGGCCGCCTGCTGGCTCTCGAGAGTTTTCGCGTGGCGTCGCGGGGAAAACAAAAATGCACGTTCGTCCAGGCGTACTCGCTTTCGACTTCTTTCACATTTCGTGAGGTGAGTGCTTTGGCCACGGGAGCGCGAAAGCATCGAAGAAATGCAGACATTCGGCGCGTCTTCCCAACTTCGATGGTGTGCAGCGTGACGCGCATGCATTCGTCCGTAGACCATATCACCCTTGGCTCGGCCCCGTCTTTTTCCACGTTTTCTCAACTGCCTTCCGAATCGGCACTGTTAGGAAGGAGAGAACTGCTGACGAAGACGAGGAGAGGCCACGTCTTATCTTTTGTCGAGAGGAAAGGCGACCGGTCCCTTTGTGCGTCGCAAAACCTGCGGTGTGTTCGAAGCTGAAATTGAGGGTCAGTGAACAGATGCCAGCGAACACGGCGCGCGGCGGCCACGGGTAACAACTAGCCCAGCCCTCCCCTTGGTTTCACGCATGTCTCACGTGTTTGCAATTCTGGATTTCCGCCCGTTTGTTTGCCTCGCTCTGTATCGACTCGGAGGAACGCGCTGTCTTTTGCGTCTCCCCCGTTCGCCAGGACACCTTGCAGCCACGCTGTCCCGCAAGCGCAGACTTTGCGGCCGCCCAAACCGGTGTTCAAAGAAAGCTGCATGCTGCGTTTTTTGTTAAGATTTTCGCCAGACGCCAGTGTCCAGCGCGCATTTGCTCTCAAACGCAACTGTCCGGGCGGTCTGTTCTCTGCTTGCGAGTCTCTGTCTCTCGCCCCTCGTCCGCGCTTTGCCGCCGCCTTCGTCGTATGCCGCTCCGCCTTTGTGCTTGAAGCGATCGCCAGGTACGGTGCTCGAGAAAGTCGAACTTATTTCCCTCGAGCTCGCCTCGACGCAAGAGCATTCCGCCCACCGCGATTCACTCACAGGTGCTTCGTGCGTGTCTCTGGACGCGTAGCGGATACACTTGAGACGGTCTCGGTCTCGAACAAAGAGGACGGGGCGCCGATCCCCGCAGTTGGGGGGAAGGAAGCGTTGCGCGTTTACGCGTGCTGACAAGCGAGGCGCCAGAGTGCCTGCATCCGAGAGAGTGCTGGTGCTGCTGAAGCGACGTCGAGGGACAGCAAAAGAGTGACGAGAACGCACGAAAGCGAGGAGACGAGGGAAGCGAGGAGACGAGGGAAGCGAGGAGACGAGGGAAGCGAGGAGACGAGGGAAGCGAGGAGACGAGGGAAGCGAGAGAAACAAGTGGACAGACGCAACATGGTGGGAAGGCAAGGTAGCAAGACGAGACGCGAGCGTTGCTGTGTAGCAAGGAAAGACACCGCCGGATGCTAGCTGGGAATGGGCCGTCGGAATAAGCACCTGTCTCACAGTGCTGTCATTTCTTTTGCTCTTCCCGTGTTTGGTTCGCCTCAATCGCCTCCGTATTCGCTGTAAGAGAACACGTCTTCTCTCTCTTTGCAGGTCCATCGTCTTCGTCTGGGTCTCCTTCCCTCGCCCCTTCCCGTACCCAGTTGTTTTATCCTTCTTCTACCGTCGTCTTTTTTCTTTCGTCTTCCCTTCCTTCGTTTGAATCTCTGCGCTTTCCTGCTGTCGATGCGAGAGTCGTGTCTCGCCTTGCGCTGGGGCTGCCTCTCGTGCTCCCACTTCTTCTGAGGTCCAAACGCTGCATGCGCGTCGCTTGACAGTTTATCGAGGCATCTGCGGCTGTCTCGGCGTGTCTGAACGGGGAAGCCGGCCAGCGGGCGGGCGCACGTCGCATGTTCGGAGCGACAGAGGAACTAAGCGGGGGAAACTCGAGTGGCGAATCAGCAAGACGCCAACAGGGGAGTAGCGGTATCCCGCTCACGAACGAAGGGGAAGCAGGGAGACCGGCCAGCGAGAGCCATAGAAAGACAAGAGACGGCCAGCACAGAGAGAAGGGGACTCCCGGGAGACGAGAAACAGATTCTGCAGTGTAGGACGATGGTTTGTGCGCATCTCCACGCTGGAGACAACCGCGAGCAACGACCGCCGTCCGCAAGTCGCATGAAGGGGAGAAGACAGGTGGGGAGGAAGAAGGAAGCGCGTAGCGCGGAGAAGCCGGCGAAAAGGTAGGGTCTCTAGAAGAAGAGACGAAGAATTCAGAAAGGCTTCCCTGACGCGCGGGGCCCGGCCCTGGGCAGTCTCCAAGACCCAGGCGGCGCCGTAGGTCCACACGATGTGCGACTTGGTGCACCTGCGCAAGCGCGGGGGAGAAGATGGCGCTGGGGACAGTCTCTGTTCTGCTCGTCCTCTGGCCGAGAGACAGAGGCCAAGGCGAAGCGGCGACGATGACGGTCGTTCGCCTGCAGTTAAGAAACCTGAAGGGAACACAAACGGAGGAAACAAGGACAGAGAGACGCGGAGTGAGGGCGGTCCCTCATGCGAGAAAAAAGCTGAGGAAGCAGAGCGAACCGAACGGGGAGCACGCCCACATCAACTCCGGAGAGACGCGTCTCCGTTTCAGCCGTCCTTCGCCTCGTCGTCCCCGTCCGCAGCGTCTTTCCTCGGTTTCGTCTCTTCTCTTTCTCCAGCACCGCCGTCCCACGGTTGGCAGATGCCAAACAGACGCCCACGGTGGCCGGCATCTCCTGCGTCTCCGAGGAACTTCTCCGTCTTGCACTACGCGTCAGGCGACAGATCCGGCCCGTCCTTAGGTCCGCACTTCCCGTCGCCTCTCGAGGCGTCTTCTCTCGGGTTGTCTCTCGATGTTTCGTGCCAAGGCGCGGTCTCCTCGCCGTCTCCGTCCCTTTCCAGCAGCGCTTCTTCGTTGTCGTCTGTTCACCGTGACTCTTCTGCGCCCCTCAAGCGGTCTGTGGCCGAGCTGACCCCGGCCCCGAGTCTCCAGAACGATGAGACGCACGGTTCTCCCTTTGCCTCGTCCTCTCCGTTCCGGTCTTCGTCCTTCCCTCCGCCTTTTGCGTCTGCGCTGCCGCAGTCCTTCCCCCCGTACTTCTCTCTTCCTACTGAGGCGTCAGGCTTGCCCTTCCCCGCTTCCTGCGCAGCAAAGGGCGTTCCCGCCCCGGCGGAGTTCGACGGCGGTGTATGTACACCCGACGACGCAGTGTTCTTCTTCTCTCCGTCGTCGGACGCGACGGAGCAGGATCTCGCTCTGGCGGCGTGGCCAGACAGCGGCGAAGCCTTTGGAGGTTTCCCCGACGAGGCGCAGGATCTGTTTTCTCCCGACAATCTCCCCCTGCACGAGCGACCCGGCGATGCGCTTCCGCCTCCGTATTCCTCTCCCGGTTTCTGCCTGGCGTCCTGGCATCCGGAGCAAGAAGGCGCGGAGACTGTGTTTGGAGAAACTGCGGATGATACCCAGCCCCTTGGCCCAGAGGAAGGCGAGGCGTATCTCTCCGCCGTCGCTTCGTACTCCACTCCGTGTGCGCCGCCGTATGCTCTCCCGCTGTACTGCGCCGGGGACCCGGCTGCCGCCTCTCCGGAGGCGGGGAAACCGGACCCTTCGCAGTTTGCTCAGGCTGAAAACGAAAAGAGCGGAGTGCACACTGAAAACGACGGGGACGCACGCACCTTCTCCTCCTTCGGGAATCCACCCTTAGCTGTAGCTTCGGCGCTGTTCCACGATCTCTGCGCTCGGCCGACCTCTCATGCCGTCCCTGCCTCGTGTCCGTTTCCTGCGCCGCACGGCTGTCCTGATGCGTCGCCTCTCCCGGCGCCAGGTTCTTCTTCCTCCTTTCCAGTCTCCTCGTTCCCCTCCTCGCTTTCGTCTTGTGTGCGTTTTGCGTCTCCTGTTGCGGAGGTGGTCGGCAGGCCTGTCCAGATACCGGCGCGACTGAAGCACTCGCTTGCACCGAGAGACGGCAGCACGCCGAGCGAGATCGAAGCGTCTGTTCCCTTCTCTGGCGGACACGGCCAAGAGCAAGCCGCGCATGCAGGAAACGGACTCGATGGGATCTCCAGCGGTTTCGTTCTCTCCGCGTCCGCGCCGTCGTGGGAGATGCCGGGATCTGAAGAAGCGCAGTGGACCGAGGAACCCGAGTCGCGCGGCGAAGCGTCGGCAGAGCAGGGAGGCGAAGAACGCGGAAAGACGCCGACGGAAAAACCCGCGACGCAGCTCCGCTCGCGCGCCTCGCCGTTCTATCCTTCCTCTTCTTTCGTGCTTCAGTCGGACGCTCCTTTGTCTTCTCTGTCCTCGTTTTCCTCTGCCTTTCCTTCTTCCGTCTCTGCGTCTTCGTTTCCTTCTTCGCATCCGGGAGAGGCCCAGGCGGAAGGTCGAGGGGAGCGGACGGAGAGGAAGTGTCGGCCGTTTCAGTTTTCTCCTCACTCGTCTCCCTTCTGTCCCTCCGTTGCTTCTAGCCTGCCGCTCTTGCAGAGAAAAGGCGAAAACGGGAAACGAGACGGACCCTTTCTTGATTTCTCGGCACAAGCGAAACAGCACCCAGCTGCGAGCGGGAATGACGCTTTCAAACACAACCTCCATGGAAGCTCCTCCGACCTTCGTGCGAACGATGCCGTCTCGCCTCCTCAAACATCCCTTACCCCTTTTCCTCATTTTGTTCAACATCATTCCGTGTCTTTCTCTCCTTCGTTTTCCTCGTCGTCTCCGTCTTCTCTGTCGTCGTCTTCTCCTGCTTTCTCTCCTTTTTCTTCCGCGTCCTTCTCTTCCTCGTCCTTTCCGTCCTTCGCTCCTTGTTCCTCGTCATTCGCTTCCTCTTCTCTCTCGTCGTCCTCTCCTGCTTTCTCTCCCTTTACTTCCTTGTCGTGCGCTTCCTCTTCTTTTGCGGCGTTCTCTTCTTCCTCAGCGTTGTCTTCTTCCTCAGCGTTCGCTTCTTCCTCAGCGTTCTCTTCCCCTCCAGACTGTTCTTTCGCTACTCCTTTCCATGCTCAATGGGACGGGGAGGCGCTGGGAAGGCAGGCACGAGGCTTTAGACGGGAAGAACGAGAAGAGAAGCGAGGGCCTTGGCTAGGACGAGACATGCGCTTCTACGAAGAAATTGCAGATCTCCTTTCTTCCGCTTCTCTCTCCTCCGCCTCGGAAGACGAGACCGGCGACGAATGGCTGACCAGCGCGGAGGATTCGCAAGAGGGTACAGAGCCGGAAGAGGCAGAAGAGGAACAAACAGGTGCGTCTTTTCGCCGCGCGAGACGGCAGGACGAGAACTCGTTGCACGTGTCTTTCGGGGGAAACAGCAGGCAGAGGCGACAAAACTTCGGCTTCGGTTTTTCCTCACTGAGAGGACGATGAAAGACTCTCTCCATCCATCTTGCCTCCTTTGCTGTCGCAGCGTATATCCCTTGGGCCGTCGCTCCGTTTTGCACGGTAGCCCCCTCTGGTGTTTTCTCACTGGAGCTCCGCTCCCCGCTTCCACACGCCCCACACTCCATGCATTGATAGCTTCGGCCTCTGCACACAGGCGCGCGCCGTGCGGTGCGTTGGTGGATTGTGCTTGTGGAGAGTCGAAGACAAACAGAAAAGGAAAGAGTCCGGCAGAGGAGAAGACAGAACGCGGAGGCGCTGGGACGGACCTGTCGGGAAGGACGGGAGAAGATGAAAAACAGGAGGGCTCGACGGGAAGACGAACACACGAAGCGAACAGCGAGCAGAGAGAGATGGAAAAGAAAGCCACGCGACGACAGCAGGCGTCAAGAGAGAAAGGAAGCATGCGAGGGGCGTTTCCCTTCCTCAAGTCTTTGAGGTGTGATCGTGCACCACACAGAAAAGACTTTGTCGTCACCGTGTAGGACAGGGTTTTCCTGGTTTCTGGTCGTGAGCATTCTGCGCGCATCGTGCTTCTGTGTTGCGTCTTTGCAGGTGGAGAGGCGTGCACTTCCTCGCCTTGCTTGCGTCACTCCCGGCAGACGCAACATTCGCCTCTCTCTCCTCCGAAGGCTTCAGAGCAATCTTCTCCGTTTCGCGTTCGTCCACGTGCTTCTTCCTTCTCTCCTTCATCCGTTTCTTCTCCCTCTTCTCTCTCTTCGTCTCTCTCTTCTTCTTTCGTGTCTTCTCCTCTCGCTTCTTCTTTCCTGTCTTCTTCCTTCTCTTCTCTCTGTTCTCCCGCCCCCCCGGTTGCTTGTTCCCCGTCTTCTTGCTCTCGTCTGCATGCGCCTGCGGCGAGGAGAGCGGCGCGGAGCAGACGCGAGAGAACAGATGCCATTCCTTCTCGCTTTCGAAATTTTCCTGTGTGGCCGCCAGAGGGGCGTTCCTGGGTGACCGAGAACAGAGAGCATGCGGCACAGTTGCCGAGGTTGATGAATCCGACGCCGTTTGCGGGGATTGAGAAATCTGGAAAGAACGAAAGAGATCTGGTGCACGCAGTCGCACAAGCTGTTTTCTTCACGCCTATCTTCAAAGAGCCGCTCGCAAACCACCTGGTAGGTTCGCGCCGCGTGGCAGAGCGGCAAACGAGCGAGAGAAGAAGGCCGGGAAACCGGAAGTAGCCAGGAGTTCCTCGAGGGCATCGAAGCGAACTGGCGTCGCAGAAAGGAAACATCGCGGGCACGCAAGCGTGCAGGCGTTTCTCGCCGCAGCGGACAGCTCGTGTGTCGGAAGTCAGATGTCCGTGCGACGGAGGCCTACCCCTGCACACAGAGAGTGACACACACAAAGACAAAGGCAGCCAACGAGAAGAGAAAGAGAGAGACGAAACCAGAGATTCAGGAAGATACGTACAGCGAGGAAGAGAAGGATGGAGAGATGGAGAGAGAGAATACGGAAGAGAGAGAGAGAGATAGAAAAAAGAAGACGGAGAGGTAGAGAGAGACAGCAAGTAAGAGAAAACGATACAGAGGGAGAACGAGGATGAGAAAGAGATAGGGAGGAAGAACAGGGAAGAGAAGGAGGTAGAGAGAGAATAAGGGAGAGAGGGAGAACAAGGGAGAGCGGAGGGACAGGTTTCAGAGGAGCAGAAGCGACGAGCACGAGAGGCCGTTCGCCGTTGGCTGTCCAATTCAATTTGAGAACGTGGCGAGTGCCTCGAAGCGCGAAAGGATGTGCGTAACCATGCAGCCTCGTCCCCGATTGTAAGACAAGGACGCGCTCTCTGTCCCTCTGTTCTTCAGTGCGATCGGAACGCATGTGTTGCGTGCGAGCTCGGCTTCCTTCTGCACATGCTCGACCTAGCTCGGTGAGAGGCGCACTCCAGCACATTTTGCTTAGCAGTTGTTCGCTCCCTCACTGTTTGGCCTTTGCGTCTTCCTCGCGTCTTGACACCGGTTTCCGCAGAACTGCCGCTAGATGGGAAGCTCTGAAATGCTTCTGCACATCCGCGATGCGCTCTCCCCCGCGTACCTCTCTCTCGGCGTTCTTCCGCGTTGCGTCGCGCACTGCTGTCCGAGCGTTCTTCGCTCTCTCTCGAGTGAGAGGCGAGACGGTCTCCATTCTGTTCGCGTCTCCTGCCTCCTGTTCGACGTCCGTTTCATTGGCGGCGTGTGTGTCGTCGCTCGTCGCGCGCGTTCTTTCCGATTTCTCTTCTTTCTCCGCGTCTTCTTGTTTTAGGTCTCTCTCTCTCTCTCTGTGTCGCGACCTCCCCCTTCCTCCACTTTCGCAGCGGTCATTTCGACATCCCGTCAACTGTCGATTGTTTTCTTTTTTAGGACGGAGGCGGATCCCTGCCGGCGCATTTGTCAAAGCAGAAACTTCCAGCGGATTCTGAGCGAGTTGCCCCGCATGCGACGAGAGAGAGTCTTCCACGCCTTTCTCCCTCGTACGCCGTCGGAAGGAGAACAAAACACCCGTGGAGGTAAGAGGAAGCCAGAGGACGCGAACGCTCCCGACGGCAAGCGAAAAAACCAAAAACTCGAAGAAAGGAAGACCAGAGGCGACGTAGCCTGTGGCTTACATGGAGGGTGTAAGAACAACCGAACGGTCGGTCCACATATTCAGACAATCATGTCTGCCACAAAAACGCATTTCATGAATCGGTCAACGTATCCAGGGGATTCCAGGGTATATATGAGGATATTTGTATGTGCTTGCATATGGAAAAGTATATATATACACGTATGCATATACTTTTGCATCTCGTGTGGGTTGTCCTCCTCGCTTCGTGCGTGGACGACGAGAGAGCCGTGCACGCTTTTGAGAGATGATTACCGTTTGCTTTGACGCGTTCTTGGCAAGGCATGCAGCGAGCGAGCGCACACACAAGGCCATGTCCGATACGCTCGGTGCGTCCACGTAGAGGTTTGTGTCGCCTACTCAGCGCGTATATCCTCATTTCGGAATGCTCAGGAGACGCGATGCGGGGTCATTTGCTCCCGTTTTCGGATGTCCATATACGCAAAGAAAACACGAGGTGGATCCCGCGGCAAGTGTCTGTCCTCTCTGACGTCTTGCGCATGCAGGGCCGTTCTCTGCCTTGGCGCGAAGAACGCGTGTCTTCTTTGACCTTCTTCTTGAGCATCTGCGCGAAGACCTGACGACAGCTTCCTCGCCGAGTGCACCTTCCTCGCTGGTCGAGTTCCTGTTTCGCCTACGTGAACCGGACGCAGCAAGTGGCGAGCAGAGAGACGCGATCGAGATTGACTCCAGATTCATTCTCCCGTTGCGGTATCCTCGCAAAGAAGTCTCCGTGGAGAGCGACTGCTCGAGCGACTGCTCGGTTTCTTCTTCCTCCTTGTCTCCGTCGCCTCCCTCTTCTTTTTCGAGTAAAGACCGGGAGGGAGATACACGGATGCAGAGTGCTACCGCGCCGCTCTCTTTCATTGAGGTGTTGGAACATTCGTTGATCCTTCACTGCGGAAGGGGAGCGAAGGAGAGGAGAAGAAAGAACAAGGGTGAGGGTTTCCCCCGTGCTGGAGCGGTAACAGGCGGAAAGCGCGAGGGTGCGCAGTGCAACATTCCGGAGGAGAGCGAGGAAGAAAACGCGAAGGAGAAAGGAAAAGGACAAAGCGAGGGCATTGGCGAGCGAGACGAAGACGAGCAAGAGGGATGTGCTGTCGGTGTGCGGACGGGAGCTGCGAGAGTCCAAAGAAAAACTGAAACCTCTCTCACCGCGTACCCTCCTCTGCTCCTCATCGACGCGAACCTGGAGAGTGAACAAGACGCTGCATGCTGGCGAGCTCCGGCAGGCGTGGCGGCGCAGCTGAGGCGTGGCCGAGGAAGAAAAGAAACTCGCGGAACGGACAGCAGAGGTGTCCGTACATCCGACGAAGCGACGCGGGAAGGCCGTGAAGAGAGCAGGCGATGCCGTCCGTCCTTCCTCGGTAGCGGGTTCTGGGTAAAACTGCAGCCCTCGGGAGAAGCCACAGAAACCGAGGTGAGCCTGAGTTGGCCGAGGACGTGCTTGGCAAAAAGCAGCCCAACCAGCGAAGAAGAACACCTGAAGGACGGGTACACAGAGCAGGCGACTTTCCGCGCTTCTCTTGTGGAACGGCTGGCCGCCGAGGGACTGGTGACTCTGCAGGGGGCTCGAGCGAGAAACGCGTGAAAAGTTCTCGCCTCCCGCTATGCTGAGCCTGGCTTGCATGCGTCTCGTGGTTTCGGCGAAACGCAAGGTACTGACGTGCGTGTGCGTGCGTGGCGAACAAACTTTCGGCAAACCCGTTGTGTCGTCCGTTGAGACGAGAAGCTTCGAGAGGAGAGCAGAGACTCTGGTCAAGAAAGTCTTTCTTGGGGGGATTTGTTTTTGGAAAGATAAGGATCGCATGCGTGCGTACGCGAAACGAGCGTTCCAGGCAAGGGCCCAAACGCCGAAGCGGGAGAAGAAAGTCCTTATTCTCCGTCCTTTTCTGTCAGTTTTTAGTCTCTGCGCGTCAACATGCTTATATATCCATATATATATATATATATATATATATATATGCATGTGTATGCAGGTATACAGATGCGGCCTTATATGAGCAGACTCTTGCACGTGCACACCTGCACAGATGTTATGCGTGAAACGCGTGAACGCATGTGTATGGGGATCGACACTGTTGTAGACCTCCCTTCCAACCTGTGCCTGCGTGCGTTTTCAGCGACTGCCTCGAGTGCGGCAGGAGGCCTTCCCTGGAGCAGTCCAGTATGTTCTTACAGCTGTTTTATTTGGCGTTCGCTCTCCGGTTTCTTCACTCGTCTCTTCGCTCTCACCCCCAAAAAGGCCGGTGTCTCCGTCTCGGGATTTCCGTCTCCCGGACAAGTCCTCGTCTCCCACTCTACACCCTCCAGCTCTAACTGGGCGACCACGCGCTGCCGTTAACTCGTCAAGCTCGTCTTCGTCAGGTGCTAGTTCCTCTTCCGCTGCTTCTACGTCTTGTGTTTTTGCGTCTTCTGTTTCTTCGTCTTTTATTTCTTCCTCTCCTCCCTCTCCTTCGTCCCCTGTTCCCTCGTGTCCCTCTTCGTCTTCTCTGTCGTCGTCTCCGTCTTCTGCTTCACCGTTTCTTTCCGCGTCCTCTGCGCCCCTGTCGTCTCTCTTTCTTTCTGGCCGAAGTGTCTCTGCGTCGCCTCGCGTCTGTCCCTCGGAATCCGAGCGAGGCGACGCAGGAAGCGTGGAGGGGGAGAGAGGCCGAAGAGCGCCGCTGCCCAGCACACACGCGTTCTGCAGTAGCTCGCCAGGGAGGCAGGGACAGGCCGAGAAGTCGAGCGAAACTCGCGACGAGGGAGACGACGACGGAGGCGAAGCAGCGAATGTGACGAGTCCCGTGGAGCTGCGGGACGTTGAGGAAGAAGAGCGATTGCTGCTGTTTGTGAGGTAAACAGAGGAGAAAAAAAGCGGAGAAAAGAAGAGAGGGGGAAGGAAGAGGAGAGGGAGGACCAAAAAGATGCAGAAAGTGGAGAACAAACGCATCGTGGACTATGATCCTCGGCGCGCCGTCGCGCACGAGAAACGAGAGGAATGCTGGGAAAGCGGAAGAGCGGAAGACAGATATCTAAGAATGGAAAGGACCGAAGAAAACGTGTTTTCACAGGCTCCTGTCGGAAAGTAACAAAACTAGAGGAAGAAAGGGAACAACGGAAGAGGCGAAGAGTAAGGGGAGCGAACGGGCTGGAGAGGTAGCGCGGTAGACGGGGTGATGGGGCGACGTCTAGCGGCAGAGCAAGAGACGGAGCGAAAAATCCAGAGGGAACCGCACCAGAGAGTTTTTTTTGCTCATGGCTGTCTTCAATCGAGATGGATCTTTGTGTTTTTGTTGCCACAGAGTGCCTGAGCCGTACTTGAGAATGCGCCGGGTGCCGTCCAAAAGCGGCCTGGAGCAGTTCAGTGAGGCAGGCTGCGCGTCTACGGTTTCCGCGCGTTCGTCCTGTGCGCACTCTGCGAGTCCATCTCTTTCCTCGACAGCTCTGGTTCCCGCTGCTCGGGCTGCGCATCCGTCCCTTTCGTCCTCGCCGTCGTCTTT